>NW_007579228.1:0-165007 GCF_000690725.1 Stegastes partitus
CATGTAACACGTTTTTACAGCAGCAGGGCAACTGATGTCTCTAAACTGAATTAACTTAAAGTGAGTGTGGTTAAAGCCATTTTAGGTGGAGTCTGGTGTGAACGGGTTTTGGTGTTGCCCAGTGGTAGCTTTAATACCCCAACCCCTTGATGTCTACGGAGCCCGTCTGGTGACATCGATAAGAAATAAAATAACTCGTTCTCACGCATTAGTAAATCGTGGCCTCGAGATATTAATGCGTGGGAACGACATAATTATCACACGGTGTTTCATCGCAAGAGATCGCAGGATATCGGTGTAGTTCATTCCAGGGTTAAAATAAAAGGAAAACCTTAATCGACAGCTGGTATGACCGCACTGTGAAATATGCTCCACAACTTCTCTTGTTTCTTCATATTAGTAATGCGAGGCCACAATTTAACTATGTCGTTCCCACGCATTAATAACTTGTGGCCACGATTTACTAATGCGTGGGAACGAGTTATTTTTATTTCTTATCGATGTCACCAGACGGGCTCCGTAGATGTCCACTATTCCTCTGTTGCATTAAAGTAATTAAAGCAGGTGACACATCCAATCTTTTAAAAAACAGGAATGCCTCATTTTGCTAAAAAAATAAGCCTTAAGGGTTAAAAATAAATAAATAAAAAAAAGCACTATGGTCAAAAGGTTTTCAGCATCACTCAAAGACAAAAAATTTCACTTTTTGGTAGGCTACAAAGAGCTGCACAGCTGAACTGGACGTAATTATGCGCAGTATCATGTGTCCAGTTTCAACTAATGTCAAGGAAGATGGGCTTTTGTTTTAGGATAATCTCCAAATGTCCTCTTTTTTTCCTGTTTCACCTGAAAGATTGTCCATTTACTCCATGAGAAATCAATGCTGGAGATACAGTGTGCCACGAAAGTTCGGTTAATGCCATGAGAACGTGCAGTGAGCGTAATATGTAAAGTAATGACATGTACAGGTGAAAGAGCAAACAACACATTCTTTCTGTCGCAGAGAAAAAAATTCTATTTATTGGCCATGTAGCTCACCTTTGCTCCATTTCCTGCACTGACGGCTTTGGTTGGTTATTAGTCATTAGCTGATAATCGCTGGTCATAACAACCTGCTGTACATTATGCTGTCTAGCTGACATTACTGAGTCAGACAGCTGCTTTTCTTCTCTATGTTCTGCCATGGGCACTCATGAAAAATGTTACCATGGAAATAGTTGACTTTTTCAGCATATTTGAAGAAGTAAACACTTGAACCTCTTTGAAACAGACTATATATATTTATTCATATAATTTTCTTTTTTTAATTTGAACATAAGAACACTTTGGCCATCTGGGGTCTGGTGTTGTCTTTGCTATTGAAGTGTGGTGTTATCATTCCTGGATTTAAATGGATCCAAGCCTTCAGGATGCCTGTGAGTCTGGCAAGGGACACCAAGGATCATTCCACAGTGAGGAAAATCACCTACAAGTGGTGTAGATTTTAAACGACGACCAATTTGTCTCGGAGAAGATTCAGCCCAAGAACAGACTGTTTTATGTTAAATGAAAGAAAAAAAGGAATCACGGGATCTGTGCAACTCTTTGTGTCAAAGTACTTTATTGCACAAATTTGACCTGAATGGGAGGCATGCCAGGAAAAAGCTTTTTTTTTTCTGTCCTGAAAGAACATTATAGCAATTTGCCAGTGAGCACATAGGCAGAGAGCCAGTCTTTTGGAATATTGCACTATGGATGGATCAAAGCTAGAGAACTACAGTAAGAGCAGACATGTTTGGCTCAGACCAAAGGCAGCTTTCCATGAGAAGAGCCTTATAGCAACTTTAAAGCACGGAGGTGGAAGCATTATGATGTGGGGGTACTTTGCTGTCTCGGGCGCCGGGCAGTCGTTCAACTATGCATCATATCAAAGACTGCTCAAAGATCATTGGCGGCCATCTGTTGGAAATTTGAACTGGAAGGACAACCTTTGAGAGGATAAAGATCCTAAAGACACAAGAAAATCCACCAAGGACTGACTCTAAGAAGAAATGAAGGGTTATGGAACGGCCGAGGCGAATTCCTGATTTTTGAATCTAACTAAAACATAATAAGGTTGTTTTACTTTTTTAAATGGGCACACATGCAAAAATAAAACCCTCAAACATCTTGTGAAGGATTTTTACATGGAAGAGTGGTCAAACACTTGAGCAACTGGTAAACAATTATGCAAAATGCCTGCAAGATGATATTTTTACTAATGGGGGCATTACTAGCTTCTGAGGCCACTTATTGACTCTTTTTACAGAAGAATATTATATCTACTGATATTTTAGTTGACTAAATTCTTGAAAAAGCTTGTTTTCCTCGTGGTGGTTTAAATATATGACTGTAGGATCAAATGTGTGCTTCTCGAAATATGTTAGAAAACAAAATTGAATTTTTATCTTGTTAAAAAAAAAAAAAAAAGCAAAGACCCACTGCTTCATGATGTAGTCCAGTGATTATTTAGGCCAAATGCAGAAAGATAAGCCGACTCCTAATGGCATGACACTTCTTTTCTTTTTTTTTTTTTTAAATAAATGTATGCTATATATTTGGAGATCATGACGGCTTATTTGCTACCAAGAATAAGTGAGTTGAGATAATAATAAATACAATAAAATAAAATAAAAACACGCATAAGTGAGAGAGAGAGAGAGAGAGAGAGAGAGAGAGAGAATGGAACAAGGGCAGAACAACAAGCTGAAAACGAAATCTGAAAGACAGTGAGTCAGAGAGGCTGAAAGACAAGAGTCAGCAGAGAAAGAGAGATGAAGAGATTGTTGCTCATTCATCCAGTCTTGCAAACAACAGAGTCACAGGCGCTGAGACAGACGAGGGAGATGGGGAAGAAGAGGAAGAAGAAGAAGAAGAAGAAGAGAAGGCGAGACAAAGCGAGGCAGATCTTGTTCGGCAGAGATTACAGCAATACAGATCTATTTACAGATTAGTAATGGTTCTGGCTGTGTGTGTGTGTGTGTGTGTGTGTGTGTGTGTGGTGCCTGCAGTACACACACACACACACACACACACACACACACAGCAAACATACCTTTGCCTGGTTGTCCTCACATCCCCAGAGCAGAGAGCAACAAATTGACACACTGCAGTTTGTTATTTATCAGCTGTAATGTCTTGTAGGTGCTTTAGCGCCATCTAGAGGCTGAGATCTACACATAGGACATTGATTTTTTTATTTTATTTTATTTTTTTATTTTTTTTTCAGGGGGTGTAAGCTATTTATTTTTCACTCATAATAATATTTTATTTATTTTGAGATACACGCTTTAGTAAATAAACTGAAAAATCAGGCGCTTTTTGCAAAAATCAGATGCTGGAGTTACTGAAAACAGAATGTCTCCTCAGAACCTGTCGATCTCCGTCTCATATCTAGAAACTTTAAAGTGCGCCAACATGCAGGCAGCCAGCAAACAAAGCAAAACAAAAACCAAGCAATTGATAAAATATGTGTAATAATGTGTAAGGTGTCTCTTAGCAGATGAGCTGAAAACAAAGCTCTACTGAAAAGCAAACAAGACGGTTCTGTCACATACGAATGTGTGAATCTTCATTAGTTTGTTCATCATGTTCTGTCCAAATAGGGACGAATTAAAGAAAATATCTCGATTTCCATTATTGTAACGGAGTGCAGCTGAATATTCAAGTTTCTGTCTGATGTACTGACATTGTTTTTCTTTTCTTGTTTCATGTAAACCTCGACTTCATCAGGAAGCACCCCAGAAAGCAGTGAACATTCCCACAACATTGGCTAACACAACCTACGGTAAGTGTGTTTGAAAGAAAACACTCAAAGACAGTTTTAAGGATATTTGTTGTTTTATGTTTAAAAAATGTTTCTATTAAGTTAAAAGTGAACTAAGGCAGAACTTTTACAGGATATTTAGTGGATGTTGTGAAATTGTCACGATTTTCAAACCAACATTCAAAAAAAAGGATTTCAAGATGTTTTGTTTTTAAAAACGTTCCTGAAATGTTATATTTTCATAAATATAAAGGTGGAACATTTTGCCTGCAGTGTTCTGAGGATGTTTTGGGGATGTTGCTGCTGAGAACGTTCTTCTGTAACATTGGTCACATGATGAAGGACATTCTCATGCAACATTCCAGAACATTTTCAGAACGTAAAACTTCTGCCAAACACTGTTATCCTCGTGTCTCTGCATTATTTTACCTGCTCTGTGACCTAAACTGTAACCAGTTCAATTGTTTCTTAAGACTAAAACAGCTTTAAAGGACCAATTCATCTCATATAATGCAGTTTTCCACCCATAAAAAAAAAAAAAAGTGATTACAGTGTCTGAAATGTTTTTAACGTGTCGGGAAAAAACCCTCAAATTCAAACTTCATCATTTTGTCAGATGATGTTAAGGACTGTTATTTTTAAACTATGCCCAGAGCCTAAACTGCTGATTTCCTCCAAAACACTTCAAATGCAGGTGTGTCCTGTCCTATCACTCTCCTGCACTGTGCCAGAGTTCAATGTGTGCTGTGGTTATCAAGACATCGTGTTTAGTTGATCACAATTTTGAGTGTGTTAGATACACAATAGACAAATATCCAAGTTTATGCTGTGAATTGAGGTTGTGATTAGTTTATCTGTGCAACATGACTGTAATTACCACTGATAGACTGAAATTAGTAAAACATTCCACTTTACTTTCCTCCCATCTTGACGAAACGGTTGAATTATTTTCCACATGAGTCTTTCAGTAACTCCTTGAGAGGGCCACTGTTCCGATATAAGATTAAATTTTAATGACTTTTGGGGAAAACAGATCAGATTTTAAAACAGAAATGGGACACAACTAGAACAAAACAAAGCAAAACAAAACAAAACTTGATGCTAGATATAGAGATGAACTTAGATATGAAATGTATTAGAAGCTTTATCAGCTCACCAGAGATGCTTTGTCTGGCGTTCAGCTGGAAATTTCATCTCGTCTTGTTCTTGTGCCTCCAGGGTTTGCAGCTGAGCCAGCTGTGTCACCGCTGTGGTCATCCTGTCTGCATACCAAGAGTCGGCGCTTCCTCTCCAGCACGGCGCTGCATGCAAAAGAAAGCGCAGCAGCCACCAGTAATTGGTAGGTGTAAAGTGTTGTGTTATGTTGAAACACCTGAGACTCAACAGGAGCGTGCTCTTCTGGCCTCTCCTGCACTGTCCATCTTTTCTATCCAGTGGCCAGTTGTGTATGAACTTTGCACTGACTCCACTAACTCAGCCTGAATGATGACAGGTGCTGGTGGCGTCCTTCTCCTCCTGGCAGTTAGCTTTGAGTGGCTTGATAATAACACAGTGGAAGCATGACGTATGGACAAAAATAGCTCCAGGCTGCACTTTAAAACAGAAAAGAAAAAAAAGGATGCAGGGTGCATCTATTTTACAAGTATATTTTAGCTAAAAACACTTGGATCAAAGCAGAGTGGACCATTTATAGCTGAAATGGTAACGCACATGAACTGAGCTCAGTACTCATGAGGACGCTCACCAGATGAATCCGAGCAGCGAGCAGCCGACTCCACAGGGACTGCACTAAAACCTCCCTCGGGGGGTATACAGGGGGACAACATTCATCGTACACATTGCAAGAGATGCCACAAACACTGTTAATTAAAGTGGCATGAATGATCAGCAGGGAGAAAGCGTGAACTGTTGGGTTTAGTGAGCAAACTGAATGACTTGTTTGACTGTAATTGGGGTTCTGTGTGATAAT
The DNA here is from genome assembly GCF_000690725.1 of Stegastes partitus. Taxonomy (NCBI): domain Eukaryota; kingdom Metazoa; phylum Chordata; class Actinopteri; family Pomacentridae; genus Stegastes; species Stegastes partitus. The sequence continues at coordinate 5,754 of NW_007579228.1, forward strand.
GAGCTGCCTGACAAACTAAAGAGCCAACACCAGACTCGCAGACAAATAAAAAAAGCTGATTAATAAATAATATTACAGCCGGGTGAAAGGTCTGCAGTTGCCGACGGACATGAAAACTGTAACAAGAACAAAAAATATCTCTTTGAAGTAATTATTTAATCTTTTTTAAATTGATTTATTAAAATGAAGGTCAAATCTAAGAATATGATAGAACACAAATCAAGGATTAAAAAAAAAAAACAACAGCAAATCCCTTGGAACTAGCTAGACTGCTCCACTCTCTGACAAAGCTTTAAAATACATAACTTTCCTTCTTTCCTGGAGCACATTGACACAGGGGTCAGCAACTTAATATTGGGCTTGATCTCTTGCCCTTGTATCCACAGAGTGCGAGATTGATTTTATGAAAGTTTGTATACTAGAAAGTGGTCAAAGGTTGGCATTTGTGCTTTTTTCTGTTGAGCAATTCCTTACTACCAGGGCGTCTTTTATTTTGGTAAAGAGCTTTTATTTTGATAAGGACCTATCACACTTTAAAATTCAAAGTTGCTTTCTCAGCGTGACCATAAGTTAATATGGGCTCCTAAATTTGATGCAAAAACTTATGTTCCCTTCTCAGTGGAAAATAAACATATGAGCAGTAAAAGTAATATAGGCAGATTTTTTAAATGTGTTTTTCTAGATATCATTTTTCTAATGTTTACTAAAACAATTAAGGGGCATCGGGTAGTTTAGTCCTTTACAAAGAGGTGATTTGAGTGAAAATGTCTACATGTTTTTGTGCTTGAAAATTCCTCTGTTGTAAAGTTAAATAAATACTAGAGGACAATGTTTTGTAAAACAGTAAAATGTTCTGCCTGTAATTCATTTCTTTGTTGTTGTAGCATTAAGGGACCAAAAAATAAGTTATTTTATTCATTATATGTTTTTTAAATTAATCAGTCATCGGAAGTTTTTTCTGACAAATATCGGAATCGGCATCTGCCTCAAAAAAATCCATATCGGTCGGGCCCTGACTACACAGTATATGTGTGTGTAGATTGTCAGTCATCCAAAATATGCTAATCCCAATAATTTCATATATATTAGCCTTTAGATAGATGATAAAGGGCTCATGTCGGACAGCAAAGTGACCAGTAGAGTTCACATTCTGGACAGAGAAGACAGATGGTTTGACAGAGAAGTAAAAGAAGCCGTATTTAAACCGGATAAAGGGCCAATGAGCCCACTTATCAAACACTTGTGATGCAGTTTTGAGTCTCTTCCCAGGAAATTTCACAACCTTGAGTCATCCCTATAAACATATATATGTAATTTTTGATTATGATGCCAAAATGCCACAAAAGCAGTTTGTTGAACAAAAGTGGCTCTTCATGTGTTTTTACTTACTTTTTTGTCATCAATGTGTATAATGATAAGCAATAACATTTAAACTGTGCGTTTTTGTTCAGAATAATCTTCAACTAATCGGCGCTCGGATTTCTTGGTCATATTGCTGTGGCAGTGCTACATTCCACTGAATATGTGCAATAGTCATCTAGCCCTCAGGAGATCTAAAGTTCGAGAAAAACTGCTGAATTTTAAATGCAGGACCATAAAGAAACTCTGCAATTAGACAATTTCAACCAATTAAATCCGATACCTGGATCAAGCTGCTGTAAGCTTTAAGCTGCCAGAGGGCTCGATTCAGCAGCCGTCTGACACATGAAGACCGTGAGAAGTTATAGTTAATTGTTGGTATTGTTCTCGGTTATCTGTCCGCTGGGTGGGAGTTTGGGTTGGGTGGCTGAGGCGGTCGTTCTCCTCCCCTCGCTGCTCGCCGAGATAAGAGCTGGAAAAACCGCAAATGTGTCAGAAAACTCTCCCCAGTTCACCCCCAGCCTCGAGGAGTCACACTTACAATGACTGATTCAAAGTAAGTACTCGCTGTTTTCAGAAAAAATGACTGAATATCTGAGCTGAGGGTATTGATACACGGGTACATGGGAAACTTCAGCGCATAAAAATGTTTTCTAGTGATAAGAAGCCGACGGACGGCGAGAGCGGCAGCCTTAAAAAGAGCAAAAAGAAGCAAAAGAAGGAGGATGCATGGAGACCAGCGGGACCCAGAGACCCGTTTGCACTGGTATGTGTCTCTGTGTGAGGGCATTCATACAGTATTAATGTGCACTATGTTCACACTTGTATATCATTTGGATGTTTTGTTCCTGTCTCACACATAAACCAGGTATGTTTGCACACCGAAATGATCTGCTTGTCAGTTCATTGTAGGCGCAGTCAAACTTTTCTCACTTCAGCGGATTACCACGGTAACCTGTCCTTTCCCCGTCCTGTTCTGTACCAGCTGGACTCTCTGCCAGAGAAGAAGCAGCAGGAGATCCAGAGAGCCCTTCACCTCTTCTCCTTGGGCCCAAGTACGCCGAAAACCCTGCAGCAGGCCAAGAAACACGCTTACAGCTTCTGGAACACGCAGCCTGTTCCCAAACTGGGTAAGAAGTCATTGGTTTTTCAACAACATAGTAAAAACTTCAACAAAAACATTGGTTTGTGGTTCTGGTAACAGTAAAAGACTGATACTTTAGATTAGATGGGAAGGCTTGACACCTCTCAGGTCTGACCATTAAACATGAAGCTTCTACCAGCAGCCTGTTAGCTTAGCTTAGCACAAAGAATGGGAAAGACACTTTAAAACACTTTTGTTTTACATTCAATATACAGTAATGACAGCGGTATCCATCGCATTCTTCATCTTGCAGAAAGTGAATGTGGCTAATTACCAAAATAAAAGTCCTCCTTACAGTATTAAAACACGTGCTCGTCCATGTGCAGAAATAATCAAAGTAAAACCACAGCAACTCTATCAATATTTTCAAACCAGCATCATCGTCTAACATTTTATTTGCACATATTTACTTTTTAGAGCAAAAAAAACATGTGTACGTTGTTACTGGATGAAATACAAACCATGTGGGACAAAATCCTCAAAACATTACATTTCTAAATATTTATTTCCACTGCTTATCGCATCTGGATAACATTTCATAGTAATTACATGGATTTTTTATTTTTTTATTTTTATAAAAATAGATTTAAATTCTCAGTCGTGTGGGCTTTTAATGTTCATTTAACCACAAAGTCCTGCTTTTGTACAAGAAGTCCCAAAATGCTCTGAAGTACAAGTAGTATAAAAAGTCATTATATGAACTAAATATTGAGAATTAAGTTATGTGTACCTCATTTTCTACAGAAACCTTCATTTCTTTTGTGTGTGTCCTCAGGTGACAATATTACGACTCACGGCCCGATAGCAGAGGGTGAGGCCAGTGTCCGAGAGGAACCATACTCACTCCCTCAGGGTTTCTCCTGGGACACTCTGGACCTGAGCAGCCCTCCAGTGGTAGGTATCGTACTGTATGGATCAAAACAAAACACTTCACACTCATCAGATGCTCGTTTTTTGCTTCTTTCTTAATGTAAACTCAGGAAAAATGCATGTTATTTGAAGACCATGCATCAAACTCAGTGCTTTCCCACCATTTCAGTTAAAAGAACTGTGCAGTCTGCTAAACGAGAACTACACAGAAGACGATGACAACACCATCCGACTTGACTTCTCTCTGGAGTATCTGCAGTGGTGAGCTCCAAGCAGATGCATTTAGTGACTTTTGATTTCTACATTTTCAGTATTAATGTATTTTCTAAAACTTTTTTATTCATGTAGTGAAGAAGCACTCGCTTTGCTTTGGCCCAGCAGGGGTTAATGTTTCACAGACTCACAGCTGGAAGCTGCTCAGTGTAATCCCGCCGCATTGCTTTTAGTCTCTGTGTTACACTGAATTAAAGCATGTGTCTTAAAAGGACAGCGTAATTTTCCCCACTCGGCTTTGTGATCTGACTCAACTCATCGTATCAGAAACAAGCCAACTACTCTGATCTCATTACTGCTGCCTTTTTACTCAGTGATCTCCATAAACGCTATCGCTACCTTCAGGGATGATCAAAACTTTTTACTTTGAAAGGAATAATTAACATTTGCTTTCAGGGTTTGTCCCTGAGGTTAAGTCAGCATCGTCATGTCAGTTCCTTTTTTGGAAATATGATTAATCGGAGTTTATTTAAGTGCCATTATTGCTGTACTGCAGACAGTGTCGTTTGTGTTCTCTTAAGGGCTTTACAACCTCCTGACTGGCTGCCCCAGTGGCACTGCGGCGTCAGAGTGGACACCAATAAGAAGCTGGTCGGCTTCATTGCTGCCGTTCCTGCAGATGTTCGCATATATGAGACGTGAGTAGCTCTGAGATATATGCAAATTTATGTATTTGTGTGAAATCTGATGAGTGACATTAGTATTCAGAACACAAAACTGTGGTAATTTTCTAGCGCATGTCTCGAAGCTAAGGCTCAAAAAATGTGTTGTGCAGGGAGAAGCGGGTGGTGCAGGTCAAACTCTTATGTGTTCATAAGAAACTGCGCTTCAAGCGGATGACTCCAGTTCTGATCCGAGAGCTCACCAGACGGGTGAACCAGCAGGGCCTCTACCAGGCGCTCTACACGGCCGGCATAGTGCTGCCCACACCAATCAGCTCCTGCAGGTAGTAGCTGCCACACACGGTTCACAAACCCACTTCTAGAAGTTGTAGTACAATACAAAAGTGAGTGATTTTTAAATCTGTCTGAGGGTGCTGGTTTCTGCTCTTCTAAATACCAAATGTGCACTCTTTGTTTTAAGTACATGTATGCTGTTTCTTATCCTCTAATAGCACAAGAACGCCTAGAAATAATCCTGAGTTAAACACCCTGTACATCAGGTCTGTGGCGTTTTCCTTATGAAGCGATGTTTACCTTCACTGTCTCTGCCAAACAAACAATCTAATCCTTTTAGACTCTGGCATCGCCCTCTGAATCCCCGTAAGCTGATGGAGGTCAACTACCCAGGTCTGAGACAGAACACGAGCCTGCAGAGAGCCCTCAAGTTGAACCGCCTACCTGAGGTTAGTCTGTGCTGCCACCTAGAGGCCAAAATGTATAACTGCCTCTAGTGCACAACGCAGGGCTGATCATAGAATCACTCAAGTTTATGTCCAAGATGTTGGACTGCAAAACAGAAGATGTGAAGATATTGATTTTTGTGTCATGAATTTGTACAGTGGCCATCCTCGTAGCACTGTCTCCTTTGCTTTTCCTCATTTTGTCTTTTCTAAGGCGACAAAGGTACGAGGTCTGCGCCCCATGACCAAAGAAGATGCTCCGGGGATACAGTCGCTGCTCCAGAAAAACCTCTGCAAGTTTCAGCTCAGCCCCCTCCTGTCTCCTCAGGAAGTAGAGCACTGGTTGTTGCCGAGGGAGGATGTGGTTGACACCTATGTGGTGGAGGTCAGACTTTACAATATCTCCACTAGAAATGATTTCAAAGAGAGGAAAAAACCCCTTCTCACCTTTTTGTCAAAACAAGAATTCAGCTGATAGTATGCTGCCAAAGTTAATAATTGATTTCCTTCCTCCCCTCACGCACAGAATGATGATGGTGCGCTGACAGATGTGGTGAGTTTCTATAGCGTCTCCTCCAGAGTGCTGAATCACCCGGTTCACTCCAGCCTCAGAGCTGCTCATCTCCTCTACACTGCCTCTGCTGCCACAGAGCTGACCGACCTCATGGAGGACGCGCTGGTCCTGGCTAAAGCTGTGAGTGTGATGGAACAAGAAGCTCAGACGTCTGTGAATGCGTCACGTTCAGATGCTAAGACGGGTTAACAATGTCTCACACAGGCGATAAATCGATTGCATATTGCTGATTGAGTCACATGTGATTACATCCATTACAACTTACAATACTGACATAACATCACCTCAATGAATCACCTGCCATCAATTTTGCATAACTTTCCCTCCAAATGACATACGCAGTTAAATCATCACCCTTTGCAAAACTTTAACAGGACTGTTGACATCAATCGTTTTCCAAGTTTTATTCAGTCTCTTTTCCCTCACTAACAGAAAGGTGTCGACATCTTCTGTGCCCTCGATGTGATGGACAACCAGAGTTTCCTGGAGACGCTCAAGTTCACTATCAGCGACCGGAGTGTTCATTACTTCCTGTACAACTGGATGTGCCCTAATATGAGCCCAGACAAGGTACTGAGTGCAGCAAGACAGGAGACATTGTTGTTATTCTGTACGGAAAAGATTTGGGTCCAGCAAGGATTTTAAAGCTGCCGGTAAATGGTAATTTATATAAATGTGTTTATGTTTAACAGGTGGGCTTGGTGTTCCCCAACTGACCTGAAGGCAGAAGCAGTGAAGATGAAGGGAAGCGGACTGAGTGGCAGGACAGCGGACGTCAAGCTGCGCCAACATTAATAAACATGAATTTGGGTTTAAAAAATAAACTGCAAAACACTTACTCTTCCAAATCAAGGAAAGAAATTGTATTTGTGAACACATTTGTCATCTGAATGTCAGTTATTCACCGCGTTCAGTTCTGCCAAGACAGGAAAATATTGTTTCTGACACGACGAGAGCAAACAAATGCAGAAGATGCACTCTTTACATTCTAGTAGCAGTTTCCGTACGTGCGTGTGAGCGTGCACGCTGGCGTCTCTGGGTATTACAGCAAAGCAAATTCACATAACCTTTGGTGGCATGACACTTATTTTTAGTGTGACCAGTACAAAGATGTGATTAGAAGACAAGATCATTAATCATTCTCACTCACACACACACATCCATTACATGCCCATACAATCCAATTTCAGTGTACATGCAGCAGATCCCTAATGTCAGGTGCAAATGCAATTAAGCTAGATCTCATCTAGTCAAGATATCGGATCAAGATAAGTCTAACTGAAAGCGTGTTGCTATGGATTTAACCCCTCACACACGTTCCACACACAAAGCTGCAGTATAGAGACCAAAGAAAAACACTATAAATTAATTCATGTTGATAAAACGTGACACTTTTATTTCATTTATCCTGGAATAGGAAGAAACAGCTAATTAGTTATTTCAGAGTAACGTGCTAATTATTGAGTAAACCCAGTTCATTATGTTTAAGAAGAAAGTCAAATTCCAGGATTTAAATGTTTTTCTCCTTTTATTTACACATATAAAAGTCAGCTAGGCCTCCTACTGACTGTAAAACAATATGTTAAATGCCAAATGATGCATTCACTGTCTAAATACGAGCAGTAGGGTGCGCTGTAACAACATTAACGCAAGCCTGTGAACAATACCAGCCACTGTCGATGCAAACGTCACCTGTTTTGCATTATATTGCTGGATGTGTAAGTAAATGACGAACATATATCAAGTGTGCATTTGCATGTTTGTGCAGTGACACACATGAAAACAAAGAAGCTGCTGATAAACCTGACTTTATGATTGTGTGACCGCAGAACGGCAAAAACAGAACTAGCTTTCAAACAAATTTACAGAAAACTGGTAAAGCAATACTACAATGATAAACATCCCACTGTAGATACCAGTCCCTTCCCCTCGAATGCAGTTTAAATGAATTAAATAAACACATGAAGAAAGTGTCTGCAATGTCCTCTTTCAGTTTGCTGATGCAGCAAGCAAACAAGTCCACTAATGGAGCTGGTGACTCCCTTTGTTCAGCATTACAAGGGCCGCTAGCAATGGTGGGTCAGAAGGGGTTTATTGAAACAGTAATGACGAAAAAACATCGGTCCGCTCTATAAAATTTAATGGTTTGTGGGATTTTCCCTTTTGTGTGTGTGTGTGTGTGTGTGTGTGTGTGTGTGTGTGTATGTGTGTGTGTGTGTGAAATCCTAAATAGGATTACCTGCATTTCACTGATGAGCCAATCATGGGAGAATGACTCTAACGGATATATGCGAGGCAGATTATAAAGCCAAATATCTGGAAACCACAGGTGCAAACTATTACAATTCATATATTTAAATGTGCCGTATTTATGCCACTAGGGGGCTCTCACTCAAAACAATACCAAAAAGCCTGGTTTGATATTGTTCTGAAGTTGAGGGCTGGGTAATAAAGTTGAAAAATGAATCATGATGAAATGTTTTATATTAGTCTCTTTTGCTAACATTTGATCATTTTAATGAAATACTTTCTATTTTTTTTATCTGACCAGCAGAGAAAAGGGATAATTTGAATTTAACATTTGAACTTGAATTGAATAAAATGTAAAGTGACCAATTAAACTAATTAACTGTGGGAGGAAGCCGGACCACCCAAAGAAAACCCAAACAGGGAAAACATGCAACCACCACACAGGAAGGCCTTACCCAAGGGCCTTCTAGCTGTGACGTAACAGTGCTAGCAACTGCACCACACCAGCATTGAATGTAACTGAGGTACACAGGTAATGTCAGTATCATGACAATGTACATACATGAATTTGTTGAAACACTATCAAAGAATTTTCATATTGCTATTGACTAGGTTTCTGCCACTGGTACACATTGCTATTTTATCACCCAATCCTAGCGTGGGATCATCAGAGTTGTTGTCATAACACCATTGTTGATAGGAATCTTTATGATGTGACCTCTTTATATACGGTTCATGGATATGACTTAGAAGTAATGTACACAGATGAGCTAATGCGTCATTGAAGTTACATTTAGTCACATCATGTTATCTCATTTAATTTTATTAGAGTTACCGTTAGCTAGGGTAAAAGTTGGCTTACCAATACAGTCGACTATAATTTTAATAAAATAGCATTAGCCTTAAAGTTAGCTTGTGTAAAAACTAGCTTACCATTACAGTGGACTATAATTTAATTTTAATAAATTAGCATTAGCCTTATAGTTAGCTTGTGTAAAAGCTAGCTTACCATTACAGTCGACTATAATTTCATTTTAATAAATTAGCATTAGTCTTAAAGTTAGCTTGTGTTAAAGCTAGCTTACCATTACAGTCAACTATAATTTAATTTTAATAAATCAGCATTAGCATTAAGTTAGCTTATGTAAAAGGGAGCTTACCATTACAGCCAACAACTGATACAGCCACTGTAACTAACATCATATAGTAAATTTACTAGGGGTAGCCCAGTACTGTTATTCATGGTCAAAAAAATTATACTAAAATAATTGTGAGCTACAAAAACAAGAGATTGAAAAAAACAAAAAACAAACAAAACAGATCGGCTCCTTATTTGCTTATGTCATCTTCCTTTCACACTCTTTAAACACACCTTTACATTGAATAAAATCACGGATTTCTCTCGGTTTAAACACTGTTGGACACATTAGGATGATGTAGGAAAAAAGGTCAACAACATGTATAAAGTTAGCCTAGTAGTCTATAGACATGAATGCACAAATGTTACATACTATACCTTTAAAAGCTGGTTTAAGTTTGTAGGGCATCCAAAAACTACAGTGTGTAGAAAGTACCAGAAACAAGAAATGATGAAGTATCTAAATATACTCTGTAGACAGCTTGTTTCCTAACTAAATGTAACATGTAATTTTTCACTTGTTTCATTTTTATACTGTGTTTCTGCTAAACACGGATACGTTTTATTTAACCATAGACAGTGTATGTAATTTACACCTCACGCTCAGGGAGGAGGGCGTTTACTGGCGGCACATGAACGCAGCACGGCGCTGAGTTTCGACCAATCAGAAGCGAGAAGGCATTTTAAGTTTGAAGAGCCCGGACCTGCCAGCAGCTCTGCCCGCTGTCTGTGCATACCGCCCGGACAGGACTGAGCTGTGTCCACCCCTCTGTCAGTTTTGCCGGAGGATGAGTATCGAAAGACACACTGTCTTCTGAAGAAGGCACGCGTTTATTCACTTCTCTGTCTTGCTTCGTCGAGGACTCGTCGCTCCTGCCGGTTAACCTCCGCCTCGCAGCGACGTGCTCAGGTTAACGTTAGCTCTGCCACGAACTTTCCAAAACACATCGCTGCCGAGCAGTTGAAACTGTGCTGCGCATTTTGTTTGCACAGCTGCCTCACAGGGGTCTTAGAGTGATATCTCAGTGTATGCTGAAGCTTGAGGAGACGCGCAGAAAGGATTACAGGTATGTTATGACACAGTAAGAATTGTCAGTTCGTGTTTTTGTGATGTTCCTGCAGCGTAACTTAAGTTCTGTTGTGTTTAGAGGCTTTAGCACAAAGCTTCCTATTTGAAGTTAGGTGGCAGGTTTAAGGAAACATCGGTCAGTACGAAGTGTTGCCTTCAAGGATATGATGCACTGTTTAGTGTCGAAACACTGTCATCCACTCATTCTCAGCAGCTGTCATTGCATTAGTCAGGGGAGTTTCCTTCCTTTATCATTAGCCTCGTTCTCACCAGGAAAGTAACCACGAGAGGAAGCTGTACTTTTTATCAAACACTACTTGCACCTATTTGCTCAGGCTTGTGCCTTTCAGATTACTATATCCTACAAAGAGAGCAACACCAAATACTACACTGGATCCAGACTTGTTTTGTTGTTAAGGCTGTCCCAGTGTGACATATCAAGTGACAGCACATCCAAGCCAGCTGGTTTTATTCTTTCACCTTGCTCTGGACTTGGCAAATTGGCCAACAGAGACTTGTTGAGTGCAGTTCTCCTGCCCTCTTTCCACAGCGATGACCTAACCCTGAGCAGTCCTTTTGCAAACAGAGAGAAGTGAGCATTTGGGGTTTGTGTTGTGCAAAAACCACCTGTGAAAACAAAGTGATGAAAAAGTGTGATAAAGCTGAAATGACTTTAGGGCCGACTGTCACTGCACACGTTATGTTTCCTCCTCTGCTGAGGTGAAATGATTGCAGTAATGTCAGCGCAAACTAGATTATTTAGGTCGACACAAAATAGTTTGGAATCAGAGTCATGTTTATCTGTGACAAACTGCCGTGGCTATGCAAATACTTGCAGACTGCTTGGACGTGTATGAGCCTTGTTTGATTTGCTTTGAAATATGGTGACTGTACTCTTTGTGATGTGTAGCCTATGTTTATTTATTCCTATGATTTTAACTGGGTCTGGCTCATAACACTGTCACCAGGCTGCAAATTCAAAATAATGTAGCGTTAGGGAGAGAAATGGTCCTGAAGTTCACTACATTGTATGTTACTTGATTCCTATCTTGCAAAAAAAAAGAAAGAAAGAAAAAATGGTGTGGTTTCTTTTAGTTTTGTGCTATCTGTCATTTCAAGAGTAGCTGTTACTTTTTCTCAAATGATGACTACAATGAAACTCATTGAAGCTTCATATCCAAGGGCTATGGTATTTGAGGCTTGCCAGACTGTAATTTTCCCACTGTAAGGCATTTCGGCTGCCTGTGTCAAAACTGGCTTCCCAGGATCTTCCTGAGCCAGCTGGTGTTGAGCAAGACAAAAAAAAAAAAAAAGAAAGAAAACCGATGCTAGCTTTGATAAGATGTGTCGGGCACAAAGCAGGACAGCACATGTTAAAATGACTCCTCAGCTTTTCACTAACAGAATATGCTGCTTTGTGCTGTTATGTTGTTGGAAAATGACAGAAAGCTGGAGGACAATGCACAGTTGTGACTGAGTAATATCCAGCACAGAGCTGAGCAGCAGGACCAGAAAGCAGGGAGTGGCTCTTGTCATGGTTGTTTTTTTCTTTTTTTTTCTGTCCCACCTACAAAATGTTGCTGCTCTTAACCTGCCTTTTCTTCGGACCGTGTAAAGACCCCAAACAAAGAGACAGGCGCTCCATTGTTGTCGAGCAGAAGTGAGTGTTATGTGGTTGTAGTCGGTATTATCATTCACCTGAACGCCTCGTGTCAGTCTGATGGTGGTGTTGTGTTGCCCCTGCAGGGATCTTGTTACTCAACAGTGGTGAGAGGGCCTTTAGGAGGGTGGAGGAGCGTGCCATGGATGAGGGCTCCTGCTGCAGAGACTTGTCTTTTTTTGCACTGGAACATTAACTTGTTGTTTTTTCTTTTTCCTCAGTGCACATTGTTAGAAGTGCAATTGTGAATCAAGTTTCAGTTCCCAGATAACTAACACCACAAGAAAACAATGCCATGGTTTGCAAGGCTCTGAATCACAGGCCAGTCCCCTTGAATGATCAGGTCACAAACTGAGGAACCAAAGCGTTGCCTTGCTTAGATGGTGGCTGTGTATTTATTTTTTGGCTGCCATTTCCCTTCTTTTTATACAACAGATGGGTTGAAGAGCTCCCATTGGGCCTTTATTCTGTATATTGTGCTGCAGTACTGCCAACATGATGTCAAAATGCTAAAAGATTTCTTGGTGCACTGAGTGCGTGTACCTCCCAGAGAGTGTTGCGAGCTCAAAAGTAATTGAAGGGATGTTAAAAACCCTCTTGTTAAATTAGAATTGTAAGTTAGATTTATATGGGCAATTAAGGACTTTAACAAGGCTCTAAAGGAGGAAGGCCCAAAATAAGTACGCCCAGATTGCCTCATTTTAGATTGAAATTAGCAGCTAACTACTTTTAAGTCTCTTTTGGATCACTGAAGTGATGCTTAGAGGGGAATGTTTCCCTACATCATATTGTTGGTGAATGTCTTTATAGAGTTGTTCTTGTTAATGCTTCTCCTATTATGCATTTCTACACCTGGAAAGAATGAGTGAAAGGGCAAAACAGGTCTTTAAGGCTTGTTTGTTGTTTGTGATTATGTTTGTAGTTGCACTGTGTGTTTATAATCACATGCTGAAGGCTTGAATGCAGAATAGAGTCCCACTGATGATGGATTTTTTTGTGATACTGTGCCAGTAAACATGAACCTGTTCTGGCTAGAAGCCATTAACCACTACAGAAGTCTTTGTCATGGTGACCTGTTGCTCGCTAAACCCCCACAATACTCTGGGTCACCCAAACACAGAAAACAACCTCAACCATCCAATCACAACAATCACAATTCAAACACAATGCAACTGAAATAACACTCACATAGCTACTCATTTAGCAGTTTCGATTTAAATATTAACATTCCCATGGTCCTTTGTGATTTCCAACACGGAACTGCCTGGAATCTGAGCCACTGCCTCCTCTGGTCGTGAGTATTAAAGCGTATTAAACACCGCAAGCGAGCTGCAGTCGTCCTTCTCAATAAACAGTAAAAGGTTTCACCTGGTGGAACAAGCAGGTACTACATCAAATCCATGATGTTTTTTCTGACATGCATGGTCATTGTCTTCTGCCCTATTGATTGTTATATTTTTAATAAGTTAAATTATTAACAGCAATTAATTGATGAACTATTAATCAAGAATATCCCTACTAGGTAGCAACTTACCATGATGACACCACGCTGTCTGCTCCGTGTGATGTGTACTCTGCTGTATGTGCTGCACACAGTGCTGAGAGCAGTGTAAACAGAGTTGGAGCCACTCTGCTGAACAAACTATGTGATGATGCCATTTCTAGCTTACTTCAGGTATCTTTTTCTGCATTAAGCACTCAAAAGAAAATAGGTTTTCACAATATATCTGTGATAGGTTAGTACAGGGTGATAATATTGGCAGACAGATATATCGTTTGGACTTAGAAAATTAATGTATTAGTTGACAATTAACTAATTGTTTGTTGCAGTTCTATTAAGAAAAATTAATCAAGTGTATCACTCTTGCTCTTTGGTAAAAGTTTTGTGTATTGAGAGCTAATAAAACAGTGTATGCTTAATACAGTAGTTACTGTACGTACTGATACATTTAGTCAGTGAGATGTAAGCATTATAAGAGTATTTCTCAGTCTTGAGTTGTACAGTACTTGTCTGTGTTACTCAACAGTTAAGTAACATACAGTAGAGCAGCTGAACTGTAAAAGTTGGCTGCAGAAAGTCAGGCACAAGATCCACCCACTCCAGCCGATCCTCTCCAGCTTTGTCGGCCTGACCTGTCCTCCCTTCCTCAGTTCTCAGTAGAGTCTGATGTCAGCTGCACAGACATGAAGTTATGCATTACAAATATTTATATAAAGCAGAAGGGATGTGACAGTGTAAGCGATAGGAACTCCACAGGGAAGAGTGCTAGGGGTTACCCTCAGGCTAATCTCCACTAAGACATATTTATAAACCTAGCTAGCAGTTAAAGTGGAGCGCTTCCAGCTTCAACACCGAGATACTAACTGTATTTGGTCAGCAACTCCACCGCCAAGGCCCGCTTCAATGACGCCTATTAACCGGTTTAATATTTGCATGGCACATAAACATATGGTTATGCTTCAGACTTTCGTTTGATTTGCACACACGCATAATAGTTTCCATGCGTAGGGGCAGCACAAAGCCTTTCTCCATACCGCATTTCACTTTGTTTTTAGCCCTGTGCCAGAGCACAATTTCATCTGACACCATGATCAACTGAAAATAAAGCCTTAGAATAAAATTGGATCTACATTCAAAACAAGCGAGTTTGGAGCCAACACTTTCTGCTCCTGTCAACCAGGGTTTCATTGCCTTTATGCACATGTGAGTGACAGATGCTGCCATGAAAGAACCATGAATAAAACATTCACAATCGAATGTGTTCTTTGGTAAACCATATGTAGGGACTGTGTGTAAAGACAGCAACACTTTCAGTCAATGCAAGCTGAAAAATAGATTTAATGACTGCCTTGTATTTATACTAATTGTGAAAGTTTACAGAGCAAATCCAAATAATGCTGCCTGTTTTCATGTTAAACATACAATGTTTTTAGCATTATTACAGCGCAGTATATTGGTTGGAAGATATGATCTGCTGATACTGACAGAGATATAACAGTATCGGCATGTATGTTCTCTGATACATGCTCACATTATTTTTACAGACTCCAATGATCCAACTTTATTGTTTACAGCACTGGCTGCACATGTAACAGAGATGGTGGTGTGGAGTCGCGCCTTGACTTCCTGGTAAGTTGCTAACTAGTTTGCAACTTACCATGTTAATCGACAATGACCTTATGATTTTCCATTTGCAATTTACCTTCCAATTTTCTACACACATGCACACGAGATCAGCTGATGTATCATACCTGAATTTCATACTTCGTGAATTGGCCCCAGAAGTCCAGTCAGGATCGGGATCTTGCTATTAGATTTTGCATGAATTAAGAATGTTGTATTTTAAGTTTCTGCTGTCGTGTCATAAAAAAAGCCAGGTTCTCAGAAATTGAGGAACCAGTTGTATTTTCAAGTCCGAATTAATGTGAACATCTGCTAAAGTAAGTGGTTACTTTATTTTTAAATGGGAACATCATCAGCCGCCTGCAGCATCAACCACAAAACATAACTCTCTGCAAGCTTCACATAGTGAACATTCAAGTTAAAGTCACATTTTAGAAAATGTTCTTATCTGCTTTCTTGCTAAGTGTTAGAGGACACCACATGTGGCATGACCGTGAGTAGTACATGCGTTATTTGACACTTGAAAGAGTTCGGATTGTCTGGCATTAAAGGGTTAATACTGTTAATACTCCATCTTTTAGCCATAACCCATCCCCTCCCCCTTGCAAGATAGAAGACCCCTTAACCCCTTCACCCCCTGCTTGGTAGCATTCCAGCTGGCCAGATGGTGTCTGCTCTGCACAGCGGACACCACAGAGCTGAGAGGGAGAAACCCCACCAGCAGGATTCTCCGGATGAGACAGTCCACCCCCCTCATGTTGCCCCCGCTCTCTCAGTTCAGCCTTGTCTGTATCTTACAGGCCGCCATTCTGGGGATGAAGTCCATGTTGATAAGTTGTTGGCGAGTGGAAAAATCTCACAGTGACTTCCAGGGGACGACAACTCTGTAGTTAGTCTGCAGTGAACTGTGAGCAAGAATGACAGCAGAGGTCACAAATTTCAGTGTCTGACACAGCGTAATTGTAGAAGTAGCCAGAGTTGCATGGCTTTTCACATACGGAGGTGCTACAGAAATCAAAGTATATATATGTTGGCACCATGCACATATAGTTAATAGTATTTATCATCATGTGTGCAGTAATCATTGCCCACCTGTAACACATTTACTTTAAAAGAAAAATAAGATGAGGTCATACATTTTCTAACCACTTTAGTTACTGTCTAAACTCATTTGTTTGTCAAACTTTCCCCTTGCTGGCAGTTTACACATTTAGATTTTTTTAATAGCCACATATGTCGGTGCATATTTGATGGAATGTGGCGTCAGGAACTAGTAAAGTAAATACTACAAGTGCACACGGAAGGGAAAAGATAAATTCAACTGAACAGCAGTTCTCCTCAGAGCAACTGACTTGAGTTCAGGTTTTGAAATGGTTGGCACGGTTTTTATCCAGTCCTGGTCAATTTGCACATTTTCCATCAAAAGTTGGCGAAACCTGTGCACTCGAGGTGTTGCTGGAGCGCGGTAGTTGTTTCTGTATGTCAGCATGCAGCAGGGCTGGAGTCTGGAATGAGGGTGAGCGCTTTAACTGCAGCTACTACAGTTCATATGCCTTTATAAAAATCTGCGTGGGTGTTTGCTTCTGGCCTACATGGAGTCTTTGAGTGGAGTCCAACTTTATGTGTTACGCATGTGTGCATGCATGCAATCGTATGATCCCCTGGCTAGATAAAACGCCATAAACCCCACCCTTCCTACTCACCACTCCAACTTCCATGATTGCAGCCTTGCTGGAGAGCTGGTGTGTGTGTTTCTCTTGGCCCGCTTTTGTGATTCTCTTATTGCGTGTCAGCGGGCACTCCAGTGTGTTTGTGAGTGCGTTTGCTTGTTTGCTTTCCCATACGTCACATTTAATGGCTCGTCTGAATGCAGCAAATGGAAAGCCGGAAGACTGGGGACAAAGAGCTAGCCTGTAAATAGGAGAAAACACACACATGCTGTCCTGTGTTTAACGCTGAAGCTTTATTGAGTTTGAATGACACAAGCTGTTTTTCGCCTTGACAAAGATTTCAAGGAAAGGGAAGCAGCACACTTTCTTTGTCTTCCTGGTGACCAGGGTAGCGCCGTCTCAAGCCGGTCGGTACATTTTTACAGTGTCAGTTACGAAGGCAAAGCAGAGTGCAGGCATGAGTACCCGGGGGTTGTTATGTCAACTGGCTCTCGGGTGACTGGCTACAGTCAGCAGGACTTCTGGTAAAAGGGATTTGAGGGAGTTTGTGTCTTTGTGTGACAGAGAGGGGAGAGAGGGAGGGAGAGGGAGAGATGGATTAGTCTTGAGCCCTGTTTCTGTCCCATCCTCCTCCTCTACAGCAGCAGATCTTGTCCTCCACCCTTCACCCCCCCATATCACCAGACGGGGGCCCCTTGGCACCCTGGAAACACATGCCCCACAAAGCCATCACATCCACCCCCACAAAAGCCCATTCTCTCCCCGCTTTCTTTCCCTACTTCTTTCCTCTTTTCCCCTACTCTGACCTCTGCAGTTTCCTTCATTTTCGCTGTTGTATGCACCCTTCTTCTCCTCTTTTCATCCTCCCCCTTTTTTTTGTATCCTCCTCCTCCCTCCATACTCTTCTTCCTCATTCAGCTGCTTTTCCTTCCTCTCACTGAAACCCCCCATCTGCCCCCTTGTCCTGCTTTTCCTTTACAGCTCAAAGCCAGGGGAGAGTTGAGTCATGTGAGTGAAGTGCCTGTGTCTTGTTAGACAAACACACCCTCCTGTCAGAATCGTCCTTTGAAGCTCTCTATTAGTGCTGGCGCATTTAAAGCAGGATGAAGTGTTGCGAACCTCTGCGATTTCAATTAAAACTTAATTCTCCAGTTGTTGCAGGCAAGGTACTTAAACCGCTTTTAAGTGCAGAAAGATTCCTTTTTAATGAGAAACACATTTGCCACTCAGTATGTGGTTGATTGTTGTATGAGGGTGGCTTAAAAAAGTGTGACACACCCTTCATCTGCCCCCCCCCTGCCCGGCAGTTTAGTGATGCATCTGTTTACTTGAACAGAGTCATTAGAGGCCAGTGCTTAATATACAGTATGTGGAAGATGGAGTTATTGGATTAGGGACTGTTGACCCGTACTCAGGCCTATCTGCTTTCAATGGTTGGTCACGTGACCTGATTGCAGTCATACACACCCATGCAGAGAAACATGCAGCATCCTGTATACTGACAAATCCCAGAACAACTGCCTTTTTATACCTCTAGGCAATAATCTGATTTGATTTAGTTCGATTTGTCCACTGTAGCATGATATGCTACTTTTTCTGGATGCATAAACATTAAATAAGAATTTGATTGTTACTCTTCTTACACTGGAATACTGACAGTAACATTTGAGTGTTTAAAGATTCACCTAATGTGCCTAAACTTCAAAGCAAGGAAACAGTGCTTTTGTAAGGCCCTCACATATCCTGTGCATTGAAATTGCCTCTCCACCAAAGAGTGAATGGGATACTTCCATCTTTTGTTTTGCCCCTTTATGGTTCCAGCCGAAAGTCCTTCTTAAAAATGGACCGCGAGTCTGTTTTTGCACTGGCACCTGGTTTCCTCAGCAGAGCAAACTTTCCACTCTCCACCCTCTTCCCTCAGGAAGAAAGTGTGTCGGCAGCTGGATCCGTCTTCAGCTTTTTTTGTACAATGAAGAAAAGTGATGTCTAAATGTCTGTCTGATGCTTGTGGTGACTTTATTTGGATTCCTGAAGGTTTACAGTGGCAAACTGCTGTCATAATAAAAGCAACATGTACCGTGTGCAGTGTCCATTTTAAGCATGAGTGTAACTTTGCAGAAGTGTATATTTTTAACCTAATAACTGTCAAAACGCGAGCAGTTTCAGGTGTAAGTCTCTGTGGTGTTAACTAAGGGTTTCAAGGAAAAGATAAAGGTAGAAGACTCATGGGAATTCCAGTGAAGCTGAACAAAGGCAGTGCCAAAAAATGGACATGTTTGTATCTGCCTTCGGTTGCAGTAGTGCTGTGTCTTCCATCATTAAACTGATGACTTATAGAGCGCTGTGGGCTTTGTGGTTAAAAGCTGACTACATGTCACAATACCCTAACTGTTTGCTAAACCGCGCTTGCATGCATTTTGCTTGACTTTACACCTTCAGTTTGTCACTTTGTGTTTTTGAGCCCCAGGTTGGGTGTTGCTCACGTTACGAGAAGTCCCCTGAATATTTTATAGTCAAAATCCCCCTTCCCTTTTCCATGCAAATCCACTGTTTATAAGTAGGGTGTGGGCTGCATTCCTGCTCTGTCCTCTTGTGTGGACATGTGATTTCTGAAAAAATACACAGTCTAGTGGGCTACAGGTCAGCGTTTGCCTTTGAGGCGGCTTATTGTCTGGCCCTTATCTTAGAAACATCCACAGTTAACGTGTATGTGTCCTTTCTGTGGAACTCTGTGACAGGTATTCATTTCCCATGAAACACCTGCTTCCCATTGCTTGCAGATAATGACATCAGGCTGTGAGTAACGTTGACATAATGAAATTTGACTACATTTTCTTCAGGTGCTCAAGTTGACTCAGCTTATCAATAACGACCAGTCTGTGACACACTGCACGTTCACTTGTGTAATTGTTCTGTATTCTGAATCGGGTTAAATGACATCCAGTTTCACATAAAGGATGTTGATTATGAAGGGCTACATGGGTTTATCCAACAGGGCTATAGGAGTACATCTGACCAAAAAGGATCCATGGACATATATTAAAAAGAACAGAAACTCTTGGTCGTCTTGGTTGTTGTTACTTCTGTATTTGGGGTATATTACAGTTGTTAGGCCTGAAACGAGTGTTATGTAATCTTAACTAACTACTGATAATGGCTGGACGTCTACACAGGGAAGTAAATATTTAAAAATGTGACTATCACGCAGTGCTTAGACGTATTAGAGGAAGTGATGACACTTGATTCCAAACTGTTTCGAGTGCAAAGGAGATGCCATGCTGTTGAGACAATTCAGAGTTTTCTCACTGCCTTTACCCATCTCCCAAGAGAGTTCTGGACATTTGCCAGGTTCGAGTAACATTTCCTATTTAATCGAGCTTTTATGAAGAAGGATGTGGGCCACGTTTAGGAAGTGACACACTTGGCCTTTGTTAAGACAGATCTTCCTCTTGTAGCCAGTAACAACTCCCAATGGGCAGGGAAAGGTCAGAGAACACTCCAGTGACTGGAAACTGAGGATTCAGTTTGTTTACATGCCCTAGAGGAGCAGAAATAATATTGCACATGAAACAGCAGGTAGGACTGGTGTGACTACATATCGAGCCAGACAGCTGCACTGTCACATGTGACACAAAAGCCAATCACAGATATTTTCCTCTGTCTTATCAAAAGAAAACCTCATTTGTAACTATCAGTGTGATCCTGACGGCCTTTTGAGTCGGGCTGACCCAGCTTACTTATCCATTTTAATTTAATGCAAATGGAAGCATGTTTTTGTCCCTCCTTCCAAAACCACCTATCATCTCTGTTATTACTGTTAGTACTTGATCAGAGCTGTCTCAGTGTTTCTTTGACCCTGCATAATTCTGGTTGCTCCACCTGTCTGTGCTTCAGAAGAAATAACCATAAATAGGTAAAGGCACCATGCAGTGTTTTGGTGCTTTAAATCACCTAGCAAAACAAATATTCTGGGTGAGTCCACGTTTTGCTGATAGGAGTGATGATTTTTAATCTATGACTCACAACTGTGTTTTCAGTCCCCTTTGTTGCTTAAAATAACAGAGGCAGCTTCCAAACAAAGCAGCCTCGATGTTCTGGGTCTCCACGGACAAGCTTTAGTGTACTGTGTAGCACTCCTTTTATAGGTAGTGACCTAGGTGAATTATGTAAGTGTGTGCATAGTCCTGAAATCAACATCCAAACTCAGGGTCCTTTTGCCTTCATAAGGCAATTCACAGGCTTTGCTTTGAAGTAACATTCAGTCATTTCAAACCCAAAAGGAAAGCCGAGTTGCAGATATCTGCATTACTTGTTGAGGAGCAACATGGCTCTTTGTCAGGCAGCATCACATTATTCTGCTTCCTGGATTTTGCACATTTTCTGGCAATTTTGTGTTATTTTGTCACAGACTGTATAACCAAATTTATTTTGAGATGCTAAACTGTAACCCTCAAGCAGAAATATAATACAACTCCCCCAACATCCTTTTCCCATCGAGCTGTGGAGCTCTTAGAAGCTTCAGGCTCGGTAGTAGTGGATTTAGTGCTACCAATTGATTAGACCTGCATATTTAATAGGCCATTTGGTTTCCATATTGCATAGTAAACTCCATTTTACAAGCTTTATCCTCATCTAAGCCTGAGTACGTACATCGTCTGTTTTTGTTTCTGCTCTGGCTTACTGTAATCAGGTATGGATGCCTGTTAGTGGACTAACGGGAATAGACGTGAACTGTGCTGATTTGTTAATGTACCAAACAGATGGTGGGTTTCCTTCTACATAATGTAGAGAATACATTAGCTGAATTGTAGGTGTTTTAGACATCTCCAGGCTTATAAGAATAAGCAGACAGCGTGTAATTGTCCAGAAGAGTCACAGTTTATGTTGAAACTACATTTAAATGTACACAAGGGAGGCACTGTGGTATCTGAGTGTTTAGCCCAGCACTGTTATGTTAGGTGGAGGAGGGATGGGAGAGGTCAAGGTGAAGACGGACACACACGTACTCACTTACACACAGGCACATATTCCTTGACATATATACACACACCGATTTCCTGTGTAATATTTCAAAGCTGTGTTTTTTTTTTTTCTTAAGAGGTCCAAGAGTCATGATTCTGGGCTGGTATTTATAAACCAGCAGGTGGTCAGAGGCCAGAAGGGGTGCACTCGAGATTTGTTCAAGCTTGTCATCATTACAGAATAAGCTCTTCAAGTCAGCTCATTTATTCCACCTTATGACCCGACTCACCTCTATTTTCCCTCTTGCTGTGACCCCATTCACTTTCCCTCTTTCACCTTGACTCTCTCATTACTGACATTGTCCAGACATAGAACTCTCATTTATATTTTCCCATTTCCTAATCAATTTGAGGAACTTATGTGCTCAATTCACTCATGGTCTTATAATTGGAGGGAGACCGAGGGACTACCCATTCCCCTCTTTAGCCCGAGTATGCCTCCATTTATTCATCTCCCTTTTTCTCTTATCCTTGACTGCCCCAAAGCATCACAAGCATACTTGTGCCGTGAGAAATGTCTGTGGAAAAGCCCCTGTGCTTGGTGTGGAGCCGCCAGAAACAGCGCACACATAATGATTATTGCTGTTGTCAGCTGGCGACGCATTTAAATGACTGCAGTTTTCAAACCTCTCCAAGCCACGTGTGGTTTTCTGCACTGTGAAATTCTTAATGGAACAAACTGAGTTCAACTCAAACGTCTTATTTTCTACTTCACAACTGTAACTAGGTACTGAAAAATCAAAACGGATCAAACTGCAGCTTTTCTTGTGGTTTGGAGATGTTAAACAGATTATCCTTACCACAGACACAGATACCTGAAGCCTGTCCTGACACGCATTGTTCGAGACGTCGCAGTCACCCTGCGTAGGCTGCAAATCTACAACAGGGGTAATGCACTGAAAAACACATTTACAGGCTGTTTATATTTTCTCATGCATTGTGTTTAGTCATTATGAGGGGGGATAGTTTTCAAGAGGTGATTAGCCTGGGAACAAAGCCTCAGCTAAGTGAGGAATAAAATGGGATAAAGATGTTATTTGATGTGCACTCCTGACTTTCTCTGTGAAGTGAGTCGATGGAATAGAGGTTATATGAGACTCTCACTGCGGTGGTCGGCTGCCTTTGAGCTGGCTGACATCATCTTCATCGGGGGTGGGGAGGGCATGGACGGGGGTGGATGGGGCAGGGCAGGGCAGGGGTTGGAGATCTGCAGCTGAGCCAGTTTCCTTTGAAAGCTGGAGAAGCATACATCCTGTTGTGTCCAGTATTACACAACTTTCTAGAACCAGTCATCTGAAACTGTGCTCTACAGTCACCATGTACTAATGATGTCTCTCTCCCTTGTTTGCAGCACTGGGATGAATTTGACGGAGTGAGACATTGCTGTCACAGGAGATCTTAAAAAGCATCATTTGAAGAAACACCTTCTGAATTTTGTCACTCAAACTGCATTGAACTGCACAATGGATGGAATAGACACCTTGCAGAGCTCTGCCCCAGAGACCAAGGCTGAGCGAATCGCTCGCTACAAGGCAGAACGAAGGAGGGAGCTGGCCGAACGCTACGGCAACACAGAGGAATTCACCTCCAAATATGTCCGGAGAGACAGGAAAATTGGCGACACATCCGACACAGTGTCTTCAGCAACCAAGGAGAAGGAAAAATATGAGGATAATGGATCAGAGCAAACATATACCAGGAGGGGCCTCAGGAGTCGAGTAGCAGAACCTGTGGAGCACGCTGATGATGAGCCAGTCCAGGAGAAAGAGGCCACTACTCTCCTCAAAACAGACACAGTTTTCTCCTCAAAGTCAGAGGTTGTCTCCTCCTCAAAGACGTCATCTCATTCCAGGTGGGTTTATTCATATTATTACAAGTTAAAGACAAATGCACATTATTCTGGACGTTGTTTGTGCAAGACCAGTCGCAGTGTTGACATGAAGTTGGCCAGAGACATGAAGCACAAAGCTGCCCAGGCAGAGAGAGTCAGAAAGCCAGTGCCAGTGGATCTCCTCAGGAAACTTTGCAGTACATTTAATTTTAATGTAGATCTACTTGTGTGTAGCAGCAGATTTACGTGCAGACTTGCATGTAAATCAGCTTAGTTCTGTTGCAGTTGAAGAGATATGCCTTGATTTAGAGAACATTTGCAGCTTAGGTAGTAAAGACAGCTATTTGATGACTGTAAAAGGGCTTGTTGGCTCCCAGTGAGTGAAGAGGAGGCAACAAATTGGCACATTAGTGCTATCTTCTGTTTGAAGTAAACATGACTGCTAGCATTTCCAAAATTGGCCATGTGTGCTAAGCAGTGAACTGCCACATTTATTTTGGTATGTTTTGCTGTGATTACATACAAGCTTCTTGTTTTGGTTCACTGTGCATTCCTATAGGGGTTCACGCATATTTAACAAGTCTGCAAATAACGAACCAGTATTGTCAGCAGGATTTTTGGAAGAAGTTTTCTCATTGGTTGCCAGGAATGCACTTCTGAGAACTATACACAGATGGAGTTAAACATGTCCAGTCGTAGGTCTGGGGATGTTTGAGCTGTAATCAAGCTGGGGATTCTGCTGTGTGCACATAGCCGGACTTGTCTGTTCCTGAAAAAACTGCCTGAGGGAGTGACGATTGAGAGAGAAGAGCTAAAATGGACAGAGTGTTGAGATAATGTCAGAGTTTGGGGCTTGCGGGTGCAGGGTTGTTGAGCTCTGCCAAGCTTTCGTGCCTTGTGTTTAATGAAGCAAGTTATCTAGATAGCTGTGATTGATTGACTGTTAGACATTGTGGACTAGTTATTTAATTAAACTAGGAAAGTCACATCCTGTGTTGTAAGAGAGTTGAGAAACACAGCATGACATGTTTCAGCAAAACTAAGCTAAGCTGCCCAGATCATCTTCCATAGCTCAGCTTTGCTTTGATTATTTTTTATTTTGCTTTTTTCATGTCAGTGCTAATTTTAAAATGTGGTCTAAGCATAGAATCTAGTATTGAAAGTGATCCATTATGAAAAATATGGATTTAGATCACATTTTTGTTTTCCAAATTATGAAATGCGAAAGAAACTTTTCTTAGCGTTTAGGTTTACCACAGCACAAAGAATATTTGGCAAAACACGGAGTAAAGTCGCACACAAAGTTATGGACTATGTTTTTAATTACAGAGAGCACAGAGACGGGTTGACATGTTGATGTGTTTCTCGCATGCCTGTCACGTTAGCTACTAATCCTGTCAGTTTTGTCATGACGTTTGCTGCGTGTCACAGTCCATAGTTCAGCTGTGTAGTCTTGTGTACAGGCACGCTTATGCAACACACAAAAGAGGTTGAATAGAAGTTACTGTTGTCAGCTAACAACTCTTCATTGGATTGCCAGATTGTACTGGTTTGGATTATGATGTCACTTTCACCAAATTCTCGGGGGTGATTGGAGGTGTTTGCACTTTTAAAAAGAACTTACACGTGCTTTATGATCAGAACTCCACACATATTCACTGATCCTTCATGATCAACATGGCGGAGTGTCTGTTACAGAAATAGCATAAAGGAAACTGAAGCTCAGCTGTCCCAGCGATAACGTAAACTGTCAACAGGTTTATCTGCCACAGACAGGAATCCTTTGCGTGTAAGTCACAGTTGTAGAGTGACATTCCAAAACACTACGTTTTGACATTTACGATGAACAGTTAAATTTAAGAAATACAATCTAGAAATTCTGTCTTGTCCCACTGCTTAACCTCATATCTGTTCATGTACATGTAATCTAGTTTCCTTAATCTACTTTAACAGTCAACACTGTGACGTCAAGTTCCCTGGTGTGGTAGTTAATGTCATCAGCTGAACAATAGTACACACACATAAGTGCACTGCTGTTTTATCTATCAGTCTGCAAACTAATAAGTAGAGAAACTTGGCGTGTGTGTCTAATACAATGCAGCATTATCATGCAAAAATATGACTTACAAAAGATAATAGGAGTTGGAAAGATTTAGTATTAACCGTAGCCAACATCTCAGAAATGTCCTACACATGAGTGGGAGTGTTAATGTGCAGTATTTTGGGTCGGATATTCTGGGTGTTATTAAGCATGTGTAGTAAACACCAGTCATTGTGTTGCTGGCTCAGTGGGGTTAGACAGTCGCCTTGGATTAGAAACAAGACAGAATGGGATTGGGGCTAATTATTGTTGACATGGCTGAACCATTACAGAGCTGAAGTACCTCCAAAATGAATGACTCTGTTTTCCTAAAGTTAAGCGCACTTATTAGATACAATAAAGTTTAATTATTTAAATATGTCACAGTGATTATGTAACATGACATTTTTATCCTCTTATTTCATCCCCTCTCTCTGTGTTTCATTGTCTCCCTTCATGCTTTGTGTGTATGACATGATTTAATGGAGAAAGTTTGCTCTAAGTGTTTGATAAATGAAGCGCCTGCATTGGTTTGAATGTGTGTTTAGCTGCTTTCTCCTCAACTTCTTTTCTCCTCCTCTTTGCACTGCGCTCCATTCTTCTTCTCTGGTTAGTTTTGACAGCGTAGGGCTGATGCATGTCTCGCCTCGCCTTCAGCTGACTGTCAAAGTGCGGGCGGGGTAGGTGAAGTGTCACTGAGTCCTGTGTTTGTAAAGGAAGGTTTTAAAGTGTTTTAGAAACAGGTGGCATCCAACAAGATCAGAGGGGTGTGCAAACACATTTTCAAGTGGCCTTAATGGGTACATTGCACACTTAAGTAGTTTTAGTTGTGTTGCAGCGAGAGATTGGTGTGTTTTAGGCTGTTTACTTACTGCAAACCCTACATTAATTTCTTATCTACCATCTCCAACTACATGTTTATTTGTTTATTTGGATGAGACAGTGCGTATTAATGAACATACAATCTCAGGTTGCAGTAAATATGTCTGATTGAGCACAAGGCTAATTTCCATTTGCAAAAACAGATAATTCCATCTTCACAAACCATCAGAAAACCCACTTTTCCATCATCTACATGAGACAATATCAATCAAACCTAAGTTATCTCTATTTTTGTCATTTCTACTGAGTCAAACCCACTCAACTTCAGTTTGACTGATATTATCTCAAGCAAACAACAAAAAAAGTAAATTTTCTGAAAATCTACAAAAATTGAATTAAATGCTATAAATGCCTTGGTCTGGTATATTCTGATTTCCACTACATCACAAAGCTCTAAGGAGGCGAGCCAGCCCAAAACTAACAAAACTTTCCACCGTAACCAAACTCAATCCCAGAATTACTCGTAATAATACGCTGCAGTAAAAATTACTTTTCAACAATATTTTAGGACTCGTATGACATCAGTCCAAGAAAAAGTCAGACAATAATGAGTCAGATCCACCATTTAAATGAATTACTGCAGTCCCCATTTGGAATGTGCCTGTTTGGCAGGATGGTGCCATCTGTCGCTGCAGCCTCGATAAGGCGCTCTGGGATGCTTTCACTTCAAGTGCTCGTGCATAGTACTTGTACTGTGTCGTAATCTGTTTCCAATCCTCAGTTCTTACAGAGCACCATATTGTTGGGTCTCTGTCTAAAATACTCCCACGCTTAAGGCCAGTTCATGACAAGAGACAAGAGTTCACACATATGGCAGAAAAACAAATGGTGCTTAAAGAAATGCTTGTTTTGCAGAGCGACTGTACAAGGAGATTCTCCCTAGTCACAGCTTTTTGAAATTTCTCATTTAAGGACTTGTAATTGAGGTAGTCGTTAGTGGACTTTGGAGGTTCTTTGATTTGCTTTCCATCAGTGGTGCCAAAACATACTGAGGAGTTCCAAATTCTGCTGAAAATCCTGTGCTGTATACGACCACTATGATCAGAACACCTTGATGTAATCACACTGACATGGTGCTACTCTGACATGGTGCTGCAACTCAGTGTTTGCCTGTGTTTGATGTGAGGGGCAATGTGACCTGACGCATACCTATTGTGATATTAATAGAACTGCAGGCCCTGTCCATTTTCAGTCCCCACATTTGCACATATGGATGTGTCAAAGCCACGCTTGGCCCTTAAGATGACTGTGAACAAGTTATTTCTTTCTTAATGAATTTTTAGCTGCAGCTTGTTCTCCGGGGGCATCCGTGCTTTCACTGGGCTCAGCCATCTTTTCAATGTGTCGTTGTCGTAATCAATTACATCGATTAGTCAGCCCAGCCCTGACGTAGATCCTCACTGACTGTCATTTAATGTTAGTCAGAACCACTCCTCCTAACAGCTTCACACTTGGCAATGTGGATGATAGCATGATCAAGTAACATGAAAAACAGACACATAGACATAATGCTTCATTTATTAGAGACATTTTTTGGCACAATTCAGCTGCAAAGTCCAACTAAAGGGACAACAGCTTCTTCTGTGACAGCATACATTTGGAAACCCCCTCCCCATACTTTTTTACTATCAGAATTGGAGGCAGGGCTAGATCCAACAATGTCATATATCCATTTATAGTTTTCCTTATTTTTTGTCTGATTTTATGTAAGCTGTGTATGAGGAACACCTTCAATTCCCTGCAGGAAATACTGTCTGCACATTTGCCCCATATTTACATAATATATCTCCAGCCTCTGAACAATGAGCTGCTTTTCATTGTCTTTGACTGTGACAGCAGAACAGCTATACATGCTGTCGACGTGACAAGATTGGACAGCACATCACTACTGTTCACTGTAATATTTAATAGAATTCCCTGTATTATATTCTGTTACACATGGAGACAGGGATGTACTAGTCAATTAAAAAATGCTTAAGTCGCTGCTGATTTCGATCGTGCAGTTGGAGTCTGTCTCCCCTTCTCCAATAGCCTTTGACCCCTCCCAGATGTCCACCACGACTCTCTATTGTGTTAAAAGCAGTCCTCTCCCCTCCTCCTGTTACATCATCGCTGCTACCCCACAGGCAGCTGCTGTCCCCATCCATTTTTAACGCCCATTACTTAGACATGAATGGCCACCTTCAGTCGCTGCACAGACATTGCTGTTATATCATTGCCAACACGGGACTGGAAGGGCAACATGAGTAAATGCTGTACGCTGCATATGATATGAGGCACAGTAAGTGGCTTGCTGTCCTTTTGCTAGCTGATGTTAGATGATCTATTTTCCCATTTGACTTGAGTGTACATTTGTGGATTACAGTAATGTGTGTAAGAT
The DNA here is from genome assembly GCF_000690725.1 of Stegastes partitus. NCBI lineage: Eukaryota > Metazoa > Chordata > Actinopteri > Pomacentridae > Stegastes > Stegastes partitus. The sequence continues at coordinate 34,421 of NW_007579228.1, forward strand.
TTATTTTCTTCAGCATCAGTGTTACCACATATGTAATTTCTGTCATCACTGTCTTATGTGAGAGTGATCCCATTTGTCTCTCTCTCTCTCTCTCTCTCGTAGGCTGCTGGAAAGTGGTGACACAGAAGACCCAAAGGGTAAGATGAACTCTCCACTTTCACTGCACTCTCATATCTCTTTTGTTCCACTCACTGCTCTATCGCTACACTCATTCAAGTTCTGTCTATTACTCAGTGTGAAAGGAACACTGAGCTCATTGCTGATGTCAGATTACCTACCTGGTTTATAGATGTTGGCTTTTTAGCACTCTTCCACTGAGGAGGAGTAAAAGAATATAAATCTGACGTGCTTGGCTCAGCTTTGCTGTTGATGTATAATTTAATGTGAGTGTTTTACCCTTAGGTGATGGTTTTCTTTTTCAGAAAATGAAGGAGATAATATTTGGCACGTGCTGGCAGACGTTTTATTCAAAGACTTTGTGAGCGAGTGCTTACGCTTGTGTTTCTTTCTTTCATAATGACTAATTATATGCTGTTACATTAGAGGCTTGGTTCAGTCAGAAGGCTTTAGAATTGAATTTGGAAGCCTTCTGCTATAAAGAGAAGGAAATGCCAAGTTTACATATGAACCTCCGGCTGCTTTTCTACTGACATTCAGCCACCTGAGCCCACAGCCTGAGAGTGTGTCTGGGTCAGTGGCTTCCTGCCTCGTTATACGCTGGTTGGCCTACCTGTATGGTTCTATGCTAACAGATTTGTCAGCCCTGCTTTGTTTACTTGCCAGTCAGTAATGTGTTTGTGCTGCACTGCGTAAGAAAACGAAACGACGGTTACTTCACTATTTCATGGCACGTGAAGCAATGTTGTGTAGCATCTTATTTGCTCAACACGGTGTTCACTCTTGAAGCTAATCAGGAAGTCTGGAAGTCATATTTGTTTTTACATGTAATCACAGCTTGTTATTTAATAATGCAGAGTCAGTAGTTAAAGCTGCAGTGAATAACAGGTTAAGTGTCAGATTGGAAGCAATTACGTTGAGGTTACATGATGAGAATGAGATGAACTTTAATGATCCTCACAGGGAAATTGTTTTGTAATAGCTGCTCAAATTCACATATTTAGGACATTAAATCATTAAATAAATAAACTCATCGGAAAGAGGAATTATTTGACTTGATGACCACAAGAAGGAATGGCCTCGTGACCTTCAGCGGAGCGTTTTGTTGTTGTTAGTCTTTGGCCACATGTGCTTCTCTGGTTAGCCAGAACACTTTGTAGAGGGCGGGGGATATTGTCCATGATGGGGAAAAGGCTTTGATAACTTCCTCTTCTCAGCTGCTTCATGTGTGGATTAGTTTTAGTGTCGTCCACTGTCAGGCTTTTGTCCCGAGCAGACCACAGCTTAGACAATGACAGTGGCATCCACACACGAATAAAACATCTATACTTATTTATGCTAGCTCTCTTATCTAACACCTTTTCACCTCGACGCTCTATAAGTGCACAGCAAGCATAAATGACTCAACGATGTATCCATGTGTAAATAAATCACAGGATTTATCCAAACAGTGATTAGTGTATTTGACGAAGGCGCTGACTCACTCGCAGCATCAGCGATTGCGTTCTCTTCTCAGTAAACTGATTCTGAGACGGTGTGAAATTTAAAAGACAACACGAAGGCAAAATTGAACAGTCACTATTCAGCTGCCTGTCACATATGGCCGCATTAAGTGGCTTTTCTGTTCTTTAAACACAACATTGATTTACTATATTTCTTCCTAAACACTAAATGTGTCCCAGATGTTTTTACGTTTTTTAAAAAATACATATATTTCCCATCACATTGTAAAAAAAAGTAAATCCACTTTTGACTCAAGTGGGTTTCTTCTTGAAAAAACAGGAGGTTCTCAAGCATTTAAGATAAGATGATTTAGACACATGATGTATATTAATATAAGGATTTTGTAATTTCTTGAATACAGAACACAGTAATAACAATTAATTATCTGTCTGACATGACTTTTAGATATGCTGACGAGAAGAGAAAAAGAGCAGTGTGTTTTTCTGGTTAGAAGACAAGATGTGTTTGTGGGTCTGAGAGGCCTTTGGCAGTGCATTCATACGGCTGATAAGCTTCCTGTCCAAGCTGGCAGAGGAGTCAGAGCTCTGAGCCAAAACGCCTCTCATGATCGCATCGAGGGTTTCCCCGACTCTTTAGCTTTTCTGCGAGTCAGTGATGCATGCATGCAGACATTTAACTGGTTTTTAATGAACTAATCACCAAGTTGCAGTGGTGCTGGTACCCACATAATCATTATACTGTACACAGCAGGTAACGGTGCCCGTTGTAAGGATGTAAACATCAGCATGTTTACAGTAAATGCGCTCTGTTTGACTTTTGTTAGTGACGGAAAAAGGCAAGCTCGGCTGTAAGTCATATGCAGATTTGATGTTGTAACAAACTATTCCTCAGAGGCCACTGGCTATTATTTCTATATATTCTATTGGACAGGTCAAAGGACCATCCAATAAGCTCTCAACAGCTGTAAGTGAGCAGTCTTAAAAGATGGATGAAACCACTTACAGCTGAGTCCGTAAACTTAAGTGGAGATTTTTCCGTCTCTTGAGTCTTTTTTTTCCCCCCCTCATTCTGTCTCTAGTTTGGACTTTGGATGGATGATGATGTAAAAAAGATTGGACTGAAGTCAAAACTATAAGAGTGTAGTCTGAGTGGAGTCACCAGTCTGCGATGCTTAATGTTTCATCATCTGACCTAAATCATGCTAAGATCTGGACTGCAGGGGAGCTTGGAAACATAAATCTAAACTGGAGCTTTCCCTTGGAAACGTTGAGTTTGTCAGAGTCGTGCTATCATTTGGACTAGAAATGTCACATTGTCGAGGCAATAAAAACAGATTTAGAGTGAGTGGGAGAGTGGATTTAAGTGTGCTGACTTAAGAAATTTGTGTTGTTTTGGAGTACCATTAAATTTAATGGGTTCTCTTTGTTCAGATTAGAAGACTATATTCTCAGGGCTGCTTTTGATTAGACAGGCCTTGTTCTCTCTAGCATATATCCACAAACACAAAGTAAATGTATTCCCCCTCTTTATAAAAAGTCAGATATCTTTTGCTTTACTGAAAGACTCACTGAATCCAAAGATGCCCAGTGACTTTTCAGACTAAATCTGAGGTTAGTGGCTTTTTTCGTTTACTTTTCTGGTCTAAAGACATTTTAGAAACACTGGTGAAGCCAATATGATTTTCAATTTCCTTTTCTACACTTTTCCCCAGCGAGGAAAACTTCCACTTGACCCAAAAACCTTTGGTGTGTGTGTCTGTGTGTGTGTGTCTGTGCACAGCTCATTGACCCTTTTAGTGCTGCTTATTTTGAACAGGGAGAGACATCAGTGTGTGGAGAGTTTGTGCAAATATGTTTGTGCATGCATGCAATAAAATACCTGTTGAGTCTGTCTTTGTGTGCCCCAACAACACATCATGTTGTGGATACAAAAAACACATTGTCAGTGTTGAAACTCTATCCCAAGGTGACACCCTGACTGAAGCACTTGCGCTATTTGGGTAAATTAATTCTCACTGTTGTATTCATGCTCAACCTTATGTATGTGTGTGTTCTTTTCAGTTGGTGAGAAGCCTGCGGACTCGGCCAAGAGCAGTGTAACTTCCAAGATGTCTCTTTTTAAGGTACGGTATTTTGATCTGCCCTCGGTCTCAAGCTTTTTGGAGTCTGCGTGCCTGTTGTGGGGAAATAAATCAGTTGCTATAGCCACATTGTGGGGATCTTCCTCTTTTTCAGTGATTAAAAAGCATCTCCAATTAACATAAATCATTACATTTTGGTCTGAAGACTTGGCTTACAGTCAGGGTAGGGTTAGGTTTAGGTTACAGTTGGGGGTTCGGGTAATGCTCCAGGAAGTGAATACCACCCAGTGTAATGTCATCTGAAATGGTATGACTGAGTATGTAGCACACAATCTATTAATTGTGTCAAACATTTCCTTGCACATGTGTGAGATCCAGTTTCCCTGCTGTAGCCTGAGGAAGCACTTTCCCACCTCAGCTGCATCCAAGCTGTATCCTCTTTTTGCCCAAATTTAAATTTAATGGCTCCAAGCACCTGCAAAATCACAGAAAAACCAAATCCAAGGTTCGAAACTTTAATTTATAAACTTCCAGGTGATGTCACAGTTGCTCGATCTAAATTCTTTGAGTCTTCGGTTAATTCTTCTCATTTCCCTCGCTGATTTACTCGCAGCTTTTTTTCCACTGCAGCTGGTCTACACTTCCAATCCCCCCTGGAAGTTTGCTCCATTAATAACAAATTGAGCCGCTCCATACAGCGCTGAGCTGTTCTGCACCTGGATGCACGCTTGGCCAAAGTCATGACTTCAGCTCGCACAGTCCATGAAGGTCTTAGAGCAGCGGTGGGAAGAAAAGTCCAGAGGGCTACAAGATGCACTCAGGAACAAAACATTGATAACGTCCCCAATCCTAAGGGAGATCTTCGCATGTGTGCTTAAAAATGAACCGAGTATGGGGCTTTCCCAGGCTGCTTAGGTTTCAGAAGTGGTTCGGTTTCATGATGTTTGATGTAAATAGCTGTTCTAACTTGGCCTTTACAGAGCAGGAGTGGTGCCAAGGTTGGCCAAGTGAACCCAGATGGCAGCAAGTTGCTCTAACTGAAAAACTTGCTGGGAAAACAGGCTCCCACAAAGAGTCCATCTTAGAATTACACTGCCTCCTCCCCTCCTCATCCTCTATCCTTTGTTCTGACCTAGATCTGTTATTTTAAGGTGTCTCGTTTGACCGTCATCAGCAGTGACAGATATCCCTTTCCTGTCTTCACTTTTTCCTTATCACTCACTTCCCCTCCACATTTCCCTGATGAAAATCGGTGAGTCAGTGTCTCCATCACAAGAAGACAGAGTTACAGCACGTCTGCTTTCCAACGCAGATGGAGGAAATAAAATATGTACACCGAGACTCCTGGAGAAAGATACAGCTCATTTATATTTTGAGTTCCCTGCATGTATGAAAAATCTGTTTCGCAGAAGGCACTACATCCTTTTCAGTGAAACATAAGTTCCTTCTTTATAATCAGTGAGCTTCAATTAGTTTGTAAGTGTTCTCTAATTCAAGGGAATTTGGATTCCGGTGTTTTTCTTCACAGCTGGAGATCCACTTATCCTCTCCAGGTCACCCCAGGCGCTCAGCAGAGTGTTTACTGACACACCTGCATGCTTCACACTTTGTATAAGTTGGAAAAAGCCAGACTAGTAGACTGTGAAAAACAGACAGATAAAATGAGATGCATAAATCCTTCTACTTTTCAAGAAATATGTTTTGGGGAAGTCGACTTTTTTCACTTCCTTGACAAGATTTAGATTAAAGACTGGAAACATGGGGCTGGACTGTCGCTCTCCAAAGGTAGCGACACACACCTAATGTTATGTAATTCACACGTAATGTCTTGTTTGTTCAGTCTGTGCAAAAATAAAATGTAGTAATTAGGGAAATAAACCGTTAAAAAGATTTAGAGGTGTTCGTTGGTGGGTTTTGTTTCCCTTAAAAAGAGCCAGGCCAGAGTCAGCATGCCCACTGAAGCAATATTTGACCATGGAGATGGTAAAAAGTAATAAAAACAAACCACAACGATTCCCTTGAGGAGGCTTTGCTTTAATGTGGAAAATGTAGCCCTGGCCGCGCTCATCCCTTTCTGCTTTAATTTTAACTGTATGTACTCAGGATGGGTGGATGTCTCGTACTTTCTCGCAAATTACAACACTGATGTTTTAAGCAAGTCAGCTGGAGCGCTGCAGGGGTTAACTAGTTTTCTCAAGTGGATGGGTGGAGTCTTATTCATTCATTCACTTCCTTTATCTAGATATTCTTTACAGCTGCTTTAGGACTTGAGCAGTATTCCTTTTAAACTTCAGTCTAACGTTTTGGCTCCTGCACTCCCCTCTCTCTTGCTGTACCTGTAGGAAGTCGTGGGGACGGAGGATGGAGGCAGCGGCTGGCGTGCTGATGACAGAGTGACACATCAGAAAATCATCGGTGACGAAGAGGAAGGATCGACCAGGTAAGCATACCAACATGGCCACACCGTTTCATTAAACTAACTACATTAAAACTTCGGATGTTTTCGTCAGCTGTGGTGCATTATATATTTGGTACGACACGAGCAGTTTGGTGGCGATACCTTGAAAGCAAGTCAGACACAGGCTGAAGCACAGGAGTAATTACAGGCCAATTGAAAGGCTGTCTAATGTTGCAAACAGCTGCAGAGATGAACCAGATAAACCTGAAGAGCTTGCCTTTAATACGGTGCACTCTCTCCAGCGCTTACACACACACACACACACACACACACACATGTACATGCATAAACACGCAAACACTGAGGGGTCTGTGGTAGCCATGGTGATGCAAACCAGATTGAAGCTAATAGCTGCAGCAGCGAGAGCCAGACTGTACTTAGCACTGTACCCTCTGGAGTGCACGACTGATTAGATAGGTTAAAGGCGTAACTGAATTCACTCCTGTCACTTTGTTGTCTGCAAGGAGTTTAAACAGAACTTTTCAGTTTCCTCCCAAGCCAGAAATCATTTCAGTACATGTGAGCATTTCCAGCTGAACCCTGAGACTGGCCTACTTAGCAAAGCTTCACTGATTTGCACACAATATAGTGTATGCAATACATAATGAATCACTTCTGATGAGTTAATTATGAAAACTATTGTGTTTAAAGAAAAACAAAAAAAAAGTGGTCAGAAAGGGAGCAGCATGCTGAAAGCAAAAGTAAAGGTTTGTTATCATCATTACCTTTCAAAGGTCAGAAACAGGATCAGATGAGATCATTATGAGCTTGAGGCTGGGCTTGCCAGGGTTTACTGCGGGGTATTAGTGAATTCTTCATTCAGTGTTTATCATTCTGCTGGAACGGTGCCTGCATCGCTTGGAAAACACCAATTCAGTGACTGGCATTGATTTTTACAGCTCCCTCTGTGTTCATAAAATCTTCTGCAGTTGTGTCGAGTACAACTTTGATACAAGCTTTACTCATATAAATTACATAAATGCAAACGGTAATTATAGCTCAAACCACATGGAATATATTCAAAACAGAAGGATGATGTCACGATGGCAGCATTATGATTGCTAAATGTCTTAGTCTGTGTTTTAAATTCAGCTTTTTCTGGGTGATTTGTTTTTGCATTTTACATTTTTCCTTTCTTTCTCTCTGTTTGTAACATACGTGTCCATTTTTGTTGAAATTTCAGCCTCCTTAAAAGTGATATGAGCAAGATGATGGAAGAGAAAGAGTCTACAGAGACGCCTTCATGGAAGGAGCAGTGTGACTATGCTGCCAGTGCAGAGGAAAAAAAGGTCAGTGTTCTTTTTGTATTTAAAGCTACTAAAATATTGTTAAAAGATGAAATTAAAAATTGCACTGCAGAACCTATAAATGTGTTTTATTTGTCAGAGATACTTTTCATAAATCAGAGGCTTAAGGATAAAAGCCATCTTTGTGCCTTGTCTTTGGAAAGATCGTATTCTTGACCACTGTTGCTGCACTTACCTCCACATGCAAGCCAATTCCAAAACCCTTACTCACCTTCACTTTGGCTCTGTTTCTCTCCAGTCTGGTTTAGGTTAGTTTTTTTGTTTTAGAGGTTGACACGTAGATTATAACTCACGTCGCTGATGTGCTGTTGGACACGCATTCTTTAACTCATTTGGACAAAGTGTTATTCAGTCGCCCAGATCTTCAACTGATTCTCACAAGTAATAAAATCATGGACACATGCTTCCACACAAATGCCCACACACGTCACGCACTCTGGTGTTCATTAAAGCGGACCACCACGTTAGCATTGCACTTTCACACCCAGCTGGCCTCGCAATCTGCTCCTTCCTTCATCTCCTCCTAAATCAGCACGCCCTCATAACTTCTGACTTGTCAGTAGGATGTCTGCTGTTGTTTCAGCTGCTGTTGTGCCGTTTAAGTGCTAACATATGAACACGCGCAAAACATGCATCTTTCCTTGTTCATTTTGAAAAAAGAAAAAGCATTGCAGCTTTAAAATGCTTAATATATCTCCAGATAGCTTGGCTTTGCAACACCGTTTACATAATGATGTCCCAGTCAAGTCTTGTAGATTTGAAATAGAAACCCGTCCCAGTCCTTCTTTACACATTCATTTTTTTGTTTCAGCTCATAACTCTTGGATTTTCACTTGATCCCTGTTTCTAACCACCATTGTTCCTCCTTTCTCAACCATATGTGTCTTCTATTTTTGCTTACTCTCACTTTTCTGTCCCTCTAACCCATCATCATGCTCGTCTGACACACTAACCCAGACTCTGTTGATAGCAGCAGTAGCTCCCTGAAATCAGAAAGTTGAAATGGGAGTGTACGTTTTTGATGATGGTTTTGTGCTGTATAGTCTCCCAGACAAGGAATACGAAAATGTGTTTTCACTGTTTGTGCAGAAACTACAGAGGAGCTGAAACTGGAAAATGTCAGAAACCATAGAATACACTTCAAGTTGTTGTGCAGGTTTACTTAGTCTTTTCCATATATTTTGAATGTAATGGCTGGTAGTAAAAACAGCTTGCCCTCTCTCTTTCCTCCCCTCCACAACAGCCTTCCAGTCTCCTCTCTGACAGAACTCTCCCCCTCAGCAAGACCAGAGACGCCTCTCCCCCTCCCAGTCCTCCCTGCCAGTCTGCCTCCTCGCTGCAGCGCCAAGACTCGGGCCCTCAGGGCATTAAGGGAATCCTAAAGAAAAGCCGCTCTACCAGCGTGGAATCAGACCACAGCGATGGCTCGATGCCTGAGCGGGTGCCAGCCCGACAGAGCAGTGTCACCCTGAGCCATCCTGAGAGCGAGGAAGAGGAGGAAGAAGAGGAGGAGGAGGAGGAGGAAGAGGAGGAGGAAGATGAGATGGAAGAAGAGGTCAATGGAGAGAATGAGGATGAGTCATTAGCTGATGATTTCCCAGACGGAGGGTGCTTCAGCATGGACAGACAGCAGAGGGAAGGCGGCAGCAGCAGCAGCAGCAGCAGCAGCAGAGGGAGCTTCGAGGAGATGCGGAGTCCTTCGCCCGACGAGAGCCTGGAGAAGACCTCCACGGTGTCGGAGGATGTTGAAGAGCTGGAGAGCAGTTTGGAAGGAAGCGTGGGCTCGTCACTCAAACAGAGGTCAGAATGTATACAAACACACATAGCGATTAAAATTAGTGAAACCTTTTATGCTTGATTACAGTTAGTGAAAGCTAACAGTCTACTGTAGGCATCAATACTGAAACCTGAGCAACAGTCTGTTAGCTTTTGATAATGAATATTTCTCCTCTTTGACATCATCTTAAAATATTTAAGTAGAGTTTAAATTCATTTTTAATTGAGCAAAAAGACTTTGAGACTTGTTATAGACAGAAAGTTTGACATTGCAAAATCCTTCATTTACAGTGTGACAATATTTCCTGGAACCCAACAAATACAACTTTAAAATACCTGTAATACTCAGACTTATGGCTCAAAATAAACCTCTGAACCCCGATAAGTTTTTGGGTGATTGTAGCTCTTGTCACTTTTCACTGCAAAATAACGCCCTGCATGTCTATGAAAACAACCACGGCTAAAAGTAGTGAGAACTTAGTGTCTTGTGTGCAGTATGATGCAGTTATAATGCTATAAAGAGAAAAAAAAATGTAGGTTCAATTTCTTTGATATATTTACTTTACAAAAAAAAAATTAAAAAAGGAAAACTTAACATGTACAACATTTTTCCAAGTGTCCACAGGTGTTGCTAGAAACATGGTGACTCTATATACTACAGATATTTAACTAGCATTTTAATTTTTTTTTGTATAAACTTGTCTCCTTTCTGCTCTGTGTAAGCACTGCCTGCAATTCAGCCAAAAACTCCAATCTTTGTCAAGTAACTGTTGATTTCAACGGAGTCATTAATGGAGCACAGAATTGGTTGTTTTTAACAGAATGAGTTTAGTCGATTTTATTTGTGGCAAAATTTGAAGTGTGACGCGTAGAATGAAGTTCCGATAAATTATGTCATTTTGGCTTTTTTCCCAAACAGATAACATGTCTTTCAAACCTGCTGGTGGGCTTTTGGGGTTCAGAGGGTTAAGTTTTTCTAGAATGCATAATAAATGTAACGTACACGGTTCATTTTATTGCTGTCTTAAACTTAAACTGATATGTCTTTTTTTTAAAGACTGACGGAGTTCAATAGTGAGAAGAAGGACAGACTGAAGAAGCCAAAGCCATGTGAGCAGGTCCAGACATCCCTGGCTGATCGCTTCAGTCAGCTCCAAGATGCTGAAAATGCCTGGAAGAAAAAGGTAAGGTCTGACTGGGGGGAAAAAAAAAAAACTACCTGTGTTCTTGGGTTGCAAAGTTGATCAGTTAGTATAAACTGTTCCCCCTCAAGACTTCTGAAACATAAAACCCCTTTTTGTTGGAGCTTGTTTTCTGGGCTGAGAAAAGTGGCGGTAATGAACAAAAATGAGCATATGTTGCAGCTTCCCCTCAGCTTTGTGTTCAGGCAAAGACCGAGTTGGCTGTGGACGCATTTCTCCCTCCGCTGAATCAGCTTATTTCCCTGAGTTGCTGCCAAGAGGGTGTGAGGTTACGAGGGCTCGGGGTTACAGCACATTTGGGAGTGGTGATGCCAAAGCCAGAGATCCAGGGCTCAGCTAGCCTCCCAAAGAGGAAAAAAAACAAAAACGGACACACCTCCTACCCCTTGTTCAAACAAAATCCTACACCATGACCAAACACCTGCAAGTCCTCCAAGCTAATGCTTCCTTCCTTTGTCGACTTTTGCGCTCTCCCCTTTTCTCCGCTCCCCAAAGTTAGAAAAATAATTTCCTCCATAAGCAAGCTTTTGTGTTCCTTGTAGGGTTCTTTCATTTCTCATAAAGGTATATAAACATCCAGGTCAGACAGTTTTGCAGATGTCAGCACAGAGCATTTAGCAGACACATGCTAACTGTACTTGGTGATGATGGAGGTTTATGCAAATTTCTACATGGTCTTCTCTTCTATATAAACAAGAGCACCAGTGCCAGTGAGTACTGAAGAGGAAAAACAGAACTATACTGTTTAATAACCCGTCCTCGGATGGAGAACTTACAGGATGGTACTTCACCAGTGGGGGAAAAAAACCCATGTGCTCCCCATGGACATCCCTAAAACAGTCAGTTGGACTCTAAGCTAGAGGTGATCTCATATTTATTTATACTGAGCATCCTTTGGCTGGAGGTATGTCAAGATCAGTGATCCTCTCGGGGGGACTTTCTGGTCTGGTTTCATGCTTCATCCAAAGATGAGCTAACCTTAGAATAAATCCACTCCAAGTCTGGAAAAAGCTACTTTTATAAGTAAGTACAGCCAGCCAGAATCTGAGCAAATCCCCAGTCAAATACTGAAAAAATGATATCATTTTATATTTGTGTGCTTTGTCTTCAGTGGGATAAATCAATGCAAAGTCCATAAACATTTAGTGCATTTCCACGAACAGCATGAAAACTGCATTCTCAACAGTCCAATGCACGAAGGAGTGCCAAGCTGGTGTCCAGAGTCTGGATTTCTTTCTTTAATTCTATCTGAGGTTATTTCTTGTGAATTGAAACCTGCTGTTTGCTGTGGCTGCTACTGTAGAACTCTGGGAAACTAACTTATGTCACGGATGCAGATAATATGTGGTTTGGTTAAATTACTGGCCTCGGTGCTATGGGGCATTTACTTGCATGTGACTCGTTAGGTTTCCATCTATCTCTTGAGAAAAGGCCATTGGTTGAATGTTTATACATGTTCTTTTATCTCAAACGCTGCCAAGTTGAATCAGATGTTTTTGCTCTTCAGTTGATATGTGGAGGACCAGAGAATGTATCATGCATGGTACAGACCGTGGCCAGCTCCAGATGTTTCCTGTTAAGCTCGCTAAGCTGTTCTGTGCACCACGGTGTTGTAAAGTGATACCGTGTTGTAAATTTAATTTAAAGAAAGTCTGTCTTGAAGACTTTTAGTCATAAGCTGCATTGACCGATGACAGCATGCCTCCAGTTAATAATTAATAGTATCCAACACACACAAAAAAACACTGCTTTATGACTTTAAATGCTGTTCTTGTTTAGCACTCATGTTCACGTCTCCACAACATTCACACAGAGCTTAAAAAATGTTTAAAAATGCAGAGTTTGCTTTCAAATCCTTCAGGATTTGCTAAATGCCTGGGTTTCATATTCCACTAATGACTCAACAAAGCCTGGTTGGACATCTCCCCAAGAGCCAAAACACTGACACTGCAGCTCCCACAGAGAAACTGAAATGCATTAAGACTAATTATAGGTTGGAAACATTGTCCTCAGTGTGTTGATTCCAGGAAAATGTATTAGTGAGGACAATGAAGATAATAATAATAACTTTGTTTATATAGCAAGGGTTTACAAAGTGCTTTCACAGACAAAGCGAAAGGAAGATAATAACAGGGAGCCAGACGGTAAGGCTGAACAAAGCAAGGCAATATTAAGGTGAAATTAAGAGTAAGTAAAAACAAAAAGACAACAGGCGCAAAAATATGCAATAACACAGTACGTCAATATTAATAAATGAGTATTAAAAAGACAACATCACATACAAGCAATCAATCAATCAATCAATCACTTTATTTATATAGCACATTTTTAAAACCACAGGGGTAGCCAAAGTGCTGTACATTGATACGTGACAATAAAAGTTAAAGCATAAACAAATAAACAAACAAACAAACAAGCTCAAAGCAGGTGCTTAATCACGGAATGCCAGACAGAGTGGAATTAAATAAGTTAAAATGTATTAGAGTGTATTAAAAGCCAAGGAATAAAAGTGTGTTTTTAAAAGAGATTTAAAAACAGGAAGTGACGGGGCCTGTCGGATGCGCAAAGGCAACTCGTTCCAGAGCTTGGGGGCAATAGCGGCAAACGCTCTGTTTCCTCTTAGCTTCAGCCTTGTTTTGGGGACAGCCAGCAGCAAGTCTATAAAATGAATTTAAGAAGTGTTTAAAAGAATCATCTCCTCCAGCAGGTCGCTCCAAAGCGCAAGGGGCCTGATGGCAAAAGAACGATCAGCTTTAGATTTAAGCGAGACCCAGATGTGCTTCAAAATACTCAGTAAAATCTTAAAATCAATTCTAAAACAAACAGGGAGCCGGTCGAGAGAAGCCAAGTTTGGGGTGATGTGATGTCGTCTGCTAAAGCCAATTAGAAACCAGGCTGCTGAATTCTGAACCAGCTGAAGACAAGAGAGTGACTTTAAGTTGAATCATCAAGAAAAGTTGAGTTTCTTATCTCCAATACATCAAAAGTGTGCTAGATCTAAATAACCTAAGATAAGATAAAGTTTATTGTCTTGGAGGAAACTTATCTTGGACACATATAGTATCTGCTGTTAAAAAAACAAAACAAAACAAAAAAAACCCAGAAGATGTAATTATAACAGAATCCAATTCAAAAGCATCCATTTTTGACCTCCTATCTACCAGGGGAAACACTTCATTAGATAATTCTAGCTAAATACAGAAGTTAGTTTCCTACCCTTGTAAATGTAAGTGACTCATATGTGCACATTGTACTGTCACATAGTAATCTAGGCTGCCTTGTTATCATCAGTCCCACCCTGCTCCACTTTATGCCAGACAGATGACCCGTGTCTCTTCTTTACACTCTCATACTGAATCTTACTAACGCCAACTGCTGCAGTCTATTTTTGCCCTGCTTCTTCTCATTCTCCTGTTATAATTTCCCTTTCTTCTTCTCCTTTTCCTATTTTCCTTCCTCCCTTTCGCCTTCTGTCTAGTTCCCCTTCTCCTCTGTGTCCCTATGGCCTCTGTCCTCACCTGCAGACTCTACCCCTTTCTTTGACTTTGACACCTGCTTGTCAACCTTTCCTCATCCTTTCAGGTGAGTGTGTGTGTGTGCGCACATATATGTAGTGTATGTGCCTGTTAGCATGGACTTATTTACCTAATGTTTTGCTTCCAATTTCTCAACTGAACAACCTCTTGGCCTCCGATTCCCTCTGAGAAGTCGACACACTCGCCGTCGCTACATGAATGTGGTTTGCTGATCCACAGGTGGTCTGTATCTGTGTTAGTGGTTTGGCTGAAGGGCTTCCTACACCGTACAGTAAGGCAGGGCTGAGAAAAATGGTTTCCTGTGGGGGTTTGAGGCCCTTTCCTCTCCTCCCCTCTCTCTGGGGTCCTGTCAGGCCAAGGTATTTCCCTTCTCTGATTGACTCCAGAGGCAGCCTATGTCAGTGTGTGAGAGTACTTCTGGACTGTGATGAGACAGTTCTGTGTTGTAGCATGGCTGTACGAGTATTATTACATTACTAGGCCAATAATAGGATGTGGAAAGGAACAGTTGTGGTATTTTTAACTATCTAATGGTGGAAGAAACAAGATTTGCTCAGTCCTGTAGTACAGAAGTTCATCCTACTATTGTACACAAGTGTTTCTTGCTACTGTAATTATCTCTCCTTCTAAAGAAATAAGATAAAGCTCTTATGAAATCAGCAGAGTTTACTTTAATGTCCAGCTCCAGTGTGTTGGGGTGGCTGGGCCTTAGGAGGTAAAATAGGTTACTCCCTGGATACGCCTGTCCGAAGTGTCTAATTTAAGTGATGTTGAGTAAAGCCACATTTCAACCGCAGGAACCGTCTCCAGGGACTGGGTATCTTTGGGTCTAAATGAAGTTCCGAGGAAATTATTTTTCCTCCTCTGCTCGGGAAAAAGTGAAGTCTCAAAGTTCAAGAACTTTGGTAGTGTTGGGCTTGCAACAATAAACAATTCTAAACATTCACAGAAATCTACTTCAACCGCTTTGTTACTAATAGAGCCTGACCGGTATTGGATATATCTGCCGGTGTTGACTCCCTACATCTGCAAAGTAATAATTCATCTCCTCCATGCTTACCATTAGACGCCACCAGTCCTTCATTTTACACCATTGTTTACATCATTGTTGTTGTACAGTCATCTGAGTTACTGTCATCTACTGGACTGGAGGAAATCAGTTTCTTTCATAGCTGTACTCAAAAATTGCGCGTAAAACCAACCGTCACTTTGCCAGTTTGCCAGTTTGCCTCATGTTTTGTCTTTAGCCCACAGGGAAAACGCAGATAACTAACCTTATAGTTCCTTGAAAAAAAATTCCTTGGACTCAAACTTCCGGCAACTTTGTGTAGAATTTCGTCTTTGTCCTGATGGGCAGGCCAGCATGTTGCATGGCAGCTCTGTTCCTGTTGGTGAGTGTCTGTGAAAGAGAGGCAACATTTATCTGTTAAAAAAGGAAAATGCTCTTTAAGTGCAGTCGACTCAGTTGCCTCTGTGTGAATACCAGCATGATTCAAAGCATTTCTTTGAGCTTTTGTCTCACGTTGAGCTAATATTTGACCACTTGATGCAACATGTTTGACATTGTAGTCCACAAAAAGTAGAGTAAAGTTTGTGTAACGTGAGAGACAGACAAAGAAAGAGTTTATGGTTTGTTTGAGCGAACAGTTGTTTCAGGGTGTTCATACACCTGGGACATTGTTGTACTTTATGGTCATTTAAATATTACAGATTGAGTCATTTAAATTCAGGAAAACAACATATTGGATGAGATTATTTTTGTTACTATGTGGCAGGGGAATTTTTGCTTCCAGTGTCTTATATATAGCTGGGCCCAAAACA
This sequence comes from Stegastes partitus, assembly GCF_000690725.1. NCBI lineage: Eukaryota > Metazoa > Chordata > Actinopteri > Pomacentridae > Stegastes > Stegastes partitus. Next base: position 50,182 of record NW_007579228.1, read on the forward strand.
GACAAAATATCTGTTTACCTGTTTAATATTGTTATTGTTGACTAAATGAAACAAACGATATGATGACGTCACCTACAGCTCTGGAATTATAATGTACCGTTTTTCACGACTTTCTGGCATTCGACCAGGAAGTTATTATTAAAGTCAGTCAAAGATGGGTTGTCTTTGTTAGGGAAAACTGCCAAAGAAAGAACCTTTAACCTTTAATGTCATGATCTCTTTATGCTTCTGATTATGCTTGGTACAGGTTCTCTTGCTTTTTACTTTTCAGTAAATATCTGCATGGGGGGCTTTCAAAGTTTAAATTTCTGTATTGGTCAAAAAATTGCAATTAGACATTTTTGTTTTGACCTAAAAAAAAAAAAAAGTGAAGATTGACAACTCTTCCTGTTCTAGTTCCTAATGCCAAGCTGCATTTCACCACTGTTTCAGCCAGACATCTTTCTCTCTTTAAAGCTGCTGCCATCTGTAAATGTTTAAGTGGACTCTGCAGGGCTTACAGTAAATATGATGCTGTGAGTTACAGAATGACAGTCAGCAGATCACGCCGATCATCACTCATCTACAAAGAACATTCCTCTGTGACTGAAACAAGCTATTTGGTTTTGGGGAATCCCAGTCATTTGTTTGTCTTTTTACTTTAATTTAATGCAGGTCAAACTGAGTGCACTGCTGCTGCCTTGGTGTGAATGAATGCCCTGTGTTACACATCACCAGCGAAACAAGAAACGACTACATACACATAAAGGAATGCAAAAACAAACCGTGTAGCTTTTACGATGACCGTTTTTGTTTAGTCAGCAGTTATCGTCTTTTTGCACCATATGTTTTTCTTCTTGGAATTAATTTTCTGGGTGTATTTCTTATATCTAATAGAGATGCATGATGGTATCGGCAAATCTTCTGTATTGGCTGATTTTAAGATGAAATATTGGCACCATCCTAGAATGAACGTTGACATGCAGAAAACGTGAATCAAAAAGTTCACAGATTTGTTTGAAATGTAACATACAAAAATAAGAATCTGTACATTTGACAAGCATTGTATTTTACGTCAGTGTTATGCCAGTGATCCATTACAATAAGACTAGGGATAAAAATATGTTAATTCTACTACAGAAGAGACTGGATCTTCTTGGCAATTAAGTGGAAAAATATGTGTCCCCTGGATATTGGTATCTGCATCCACAATCATCAAAAAATGATGTGGAAAATAGACTAAGCTGTGTGTAAGCTGAGGAAGTCACCACTCACGGCACATTACATACAGTGAATTGCTCATTATTAGTAAAGGAAGAAGGGGTGGCAGCAAAAACCCATGCAGAGCCATAAAACGCTTCACATATTTGGGAGTGGAATAGCATTAATTGCTGTAGCTCCAGGGCTCCGGTGGGACGGGGGGGCCCAGTAAAGCACCGCCAATTCATTTTTAATGGTCGAGTTCAGGTGCAAAAATGGCAGCAGGAGTAAATCACATGAGGAACGCTCTACTGAATAGTGGGTGATGGATGTCCTCAGTATATAAAAAGGGATTCTGGGTGTTTTAGTGTCAGGACTCAACATTCTTCATGTTTTCTTTTGTACAAACAAAGTTTGAATAACACGTTAAAATCCCTGGAAGCAGTTACTTTTGGAAAGAGCCAAGCTTCTGCAGTAAGTCATGGGATTTTCCATAACTCCCTGCTAGATTCATTTCTGCCTGGGTAGTTGCTTCTGTATCCTTCATCACCAGAGTGTTTCTTATCCTCATGTAACATTTCATAACTGTCTGCTCCCATATGGAACAAAATCCACAGCATATGAGAGTGTGTGGTCTGCACCCTTTATGCATTCCTAAACCAAAATAGTAAGTTGAATCAATGTTTCAACAGAAATCCAGTTTAGATGTGGGGCCCAAGATGTCGCTGGCTGACAGGATGAAGATCCTCAAGGACAAGGAGGAGCAGTGGAAGACCAAAGGCAAAGGAGCAGCCAATGACTCAGTCCAGTTCACAGTGGCTGGACGTATGGCCAAGAGAGGTGAAATTACAGTGATCTTCTCTGAGTGTAGGTCAGGCAGCCTAAATAAGGTCATTGTTCTGCCCTGACAGGTCTTTTTTTTTTAAAGATAAATGAAAAGCTGACGCAAAGTTCTCAAAAAGAATGAACAGATAAATATATGTTATTTCGTAAAAGTGGACAGACAATAACTGTAGCCCATTCACCAGCATGTAGAAGACATTCAACCTTCAGTACACACAGACTCAGCGTTCAATGATTTACACAAAGCACATTGGACAGGATAGCATCTCCTCAGGCAATCAGTTTGATGCTCTGATAGTGCTTTTCTTTTCAATTAACTTTTAATTGCTGCTGTGTCAGATGTGCCGCTTGTCTATCTCGTGCTTGAAAGACTAATCAATACTGAAAATAATTGTCAGCTGCAGCCGTGATTCTCCGATTGTGTTCTGTCAGGTCTCGTGTCAGATGCGGAGGCGCCTATTATCTCTGTGAAGAAGTCCAATGCCACGCCTGTGAAACCACATGAAGGTATGATCTATTAATCATGCTAATGTTTGTATTCTGTTATTATTTGTTAATATAATAGTGTTTTGATAAATCCATGTGATATGTATTACTATAGCAGATGTGCATTTTTTTTTTTTTTTTTAAATAGTGATGGTTGAGCTGTACTCTTGTGGTTGTGTTTCTCAAACTGCAACTTTATTCAACAGTACAAGGCTTTAATTTAAATCATTTTATTTATTTCTTAATGTTTCAGTAGCTACTAGTACATTTTAAACTAATTTAATTGTATAATGTACTAGCCAACACTAAGTATGTTCGTTCATGCTGGACAGAAATTTCCAGTAGAACGGATGTTAAGGTGGAAGGAGATAAGCGCCTCGACAAGCTGGAGTCCTTTCTAGACAAGCTCCACAATAAAGGTACAATGCCCCTTTTTCTTCTTCTCTTCTTTACTGTCACAAGGCTTTTTCTACATGTATCTGTATACAGGTGTTATTACACATGTTCTTCATTTAATGATTTCACTTCCTCTGCAGCATGGCTCCAGTGTATATCAAACATTTTGGAGAAGCACATTATAGACAAACCTACACACACGAATAGTGAACAAAACATTCAGGAAACTTCCAGGATATCCAGCACATGTAGTGTATATCTAAATCACCTTACCGTGACCTTTCCTTTGTCCGGTTCACTGAAAGCACAAGTCAGCAAAAAAGCATCATGAGCAATAATAAAAGTTGTGTAAAACCTCCTGTTCCATCCTTCCTGTTTCCTCGTATGGTTGGGGGTGTCAGGCGTGGGCAAAAGCAAAGTGTCCACCATCGAGGTGACGGCAGAGACGGAAAAAGAAGTGATGACGCTGGATGACGACGAGACATTTGGCAACTTCTACAAATCCATCTCGCCCTCGACACTCCAGGACTCCAGTGTGGTTGTGACTGAGGAGGCCTTCAGCCAGATCCAGGCCGACACACCCAAGTTAGTTTATGATAATGATGAATTAATGCATCACATTTTTGTCTTGTTTTTTTGCTATGTATTTTATGCGCCTTCCCAACAGAAGTGTGCAGTTTGTAAGCATTTTACAGCAATCATGTCTTATGTATAAAATATTTTCATTTGGAATAATAAATGAAATGATTAAATAACCCTCTTTTGTGTAATTATGCTATTAGGCTCACCTCTGCTGTAGCAGAACACAAGCGAGCAGTGCGACCAGCCAGAAGGAATCAGGGCTCCAGGAACCCTCTGCGGGCTCTGGCTGCCCGCAATGACATCCGACAAGTCTACACTGAACAGAGGCTCAACGTGGCCAAAGTGGAGACCAAGAGAATCCAAGTAGAGAGAAGTAAGTGTGTTTCAACCAACCTGCTGTAGCTGCTAAGGTTCTTACCGTAGTTACATTAAAGAAACTTCAATGGCTTTAGCCGTCTGTACCTCAAGTTTTTTGTAGGTGTTTTTTACGCTTTTCACATTTTTACTGACTGTGGGATCTTTTTTTTTCTTTTTTTTTACTGCAAGATAAAGTCCTGCACTTCTATGGAAACAGCACAAGCATGGCCAGAAGTAGAGAGAACTCAAATGTCTTCTGTGCAGTTCAATAAAGTTATGCTATAAAATCATTTTTTTAAAAAACAAACAAAAAAAAACATAAATTTTTCACCAAAAAAAAATGGAATCAACATGTTTGACATTTTTCTAAGTGCCTACATTTGCTACGAATACTGGAAAAAATAGTGACTCTATATTCTATCCATATTTTAATACTTACATTTTATATTTGTCTTCTACCTACTCTGTGTAAACACAGCCTGCAGTTCAGCCGAAAAGTCCCCTTTGTAAAGACAACACAGCGTTCAAACCTGCAGGTGATTTTCAGGTTTTGTAGTTGAAGCATTAACCACCAAAAGTTTTATTATGAAAAACATATTTTTAAAAACTAGTTAGTTTACAGTCAATGAATAATGGTGCTCATAGTTTCCTGTCACCTCATGTGGGAAATAAAATGATACGTTGGACAAAATGTCTTGTTTATAAGAAATTAAAGAAAGCAGATTACTGCAGAAAGCCAACAGTATCCGGAAATCAATTAGTTGTGCTTAAAGACTGTCGATGTTTTAAGAGTACAAACAGCTGTACCTGTGAGCTACCTGATAATAATATCATGTATTTGCAGTTTTCTATATTCACTTCCCCTCTATAGGCACTCTTCAGACTAGACTGGCCATAGTTAACCTTTTTACAGTTTACACAAGAGGAAGTGAGCACCACAGCTGCCTGTGTGCTGTCTAGTATTGCTCACATGATAAAAGTGATTATTAAACATGCCCTGTCTCTGACGGTATCTACTAAAGCTTTGTAACTTCTCTTTATTTGTTGGTAACATGTCACATCAAGAAACAGAAATCAGCCCAAAACATTATGAGTTAGTTAAGCTGAGTATCAGTTCAATATTTAGATGGCAGGTGTTGATAATTGTGTCTCTGGTGTTTTCTCTCACACCCAGTGGCAAAACACTCCAACCTGGCTGACGTGGCTTTGGCAGGTCTTGCCAGCAAGGAGAACTTTCGCAAGGTCAGCCTGCGCAATGTGAAGTCCACCGAAGTTGTGACCAACAACAGTGCACTGCCGTTCAATAAGCTCATGCTTATTCGCATCAAAGGTCAGAAAACACAAAAGAATTCACTGTTTTCTGCAACTCTCTAATGAATGTAGAAGTAATTAATTACCACAAAGACGTTGTCATTTCTTAAGAATTTTAAGTAAATAGACCATAAAAAAAGAACAATTAGTTGAAGATCTACATCAGCACTTATTGTTGCAAGGAAGTAAAAGCTGCTTTGTTGTCTGTAGGTCGGAGGCACGTCCAGGTGCGCTTGATGGAACCCACAGCTCGCTCTCTAAACAGCGGCGACTGCTTCCTTCTTATAACACCAAAACACTGCTTCATGTGGAGTGGAGAGTTTGCCAACGTCATTGAGAAAGCTAAGGTAGTGAACTTCACACAGAATAACATCAGAGCACTAGTTCTGAAGGCTTTCTGGAGAGAGATGCTGGTACACGTTTTTTACAAACTGAAAGCGCTGCTGCTAAGTGTGATACTTTGGTACATTTAGGTATTCACAAGGAAATAGTTTATAAACTGTCCTAATTGTACCTGTTGATGAAATGGCATCATACTGTGTGATGTGATTGTCATCACTTTAGATTTTTTTTTTTTGATTAACAATTGACTATTACTGTTGGTAGTTGTTTTCCCTGTATCTGTTCAGTTCAGTATGCGATTCTTTTTTCAGGTGTATTGTTTATATGATGTGCCAGGTGTAAACAGTTTTTACTATTTCCACCCTGATAAACACCTGGTGAGGTTAAAACCATGTTTTAATCAATATACCCTAAATCTAGGCTTCTAACATAAAGGGCCCTTTTTACACTGTTAGTTGTTGCTCAGTCATCCTATATCAGTCTGACACATCTACCAATGGTTGATTTGGAGCTTTGACGACCACAAAGAACCTGCTGCAAATTCAGACAGCATCACAAATTTAGGACCGAGTCAACATGCTTCATATCTAAATCGAACAGCCTGACACTAATTGAAACCGCCCCGTCTCACACAGTGTGAATAAACTGAAACAGTGTGTTGAGCCCCGGTTGGAGTGCCCTTTTTTGCTGTTCAGTGTTAAGCATTCCACCTGTATATGGGTGTAAAATGTTCAATGTCCTTTGTGTGACCAGGCGTCGGAGATGGCGGCGTTCGTTCAGGCCAAGAGAGACCTCGGCTGTAAGGCCCCTCAGGTGACAGTGCTGGAGGAGGGCATCAACACTGAGAATCGGTGGGCCAAAGAGTTCTGGAGCCTGCTGGGTGGAAAAACCAAATACAGAGGTACATCACACATCATTATGTTAAGTGAAAAGAAACACAGAGGGAGAAGTTGGCCTCCGTTCAGCTACACATGGTTTGTGCCTCTAATAATGGTAATTGGTACCAGTAGGTACTTTTCTTCCCCCAAAGAACTCTTCAGCTGCACTGAGTTTTGAGGGCTGGTTTACCATTTGAATGATTATGTGTCTTACCACTCAGCCCTCTGGCAACCTACACATACGCTTACCTTGATTTCTGTACTCTGTGTGTGTTATAGGGGCAGGGGAGCCAGAGGAGGACGAGCTGTATGAGAGTGGGGTGGTCGATTCTAATGGGGTGTACAGACTCCAGGGAGACAAACTGGTGCCTCACGAAGATGCCTGGGCCTCCATCCCAAGTGTGTCCTTGCTCGACTCGAAAGAGGTAACACCCCTCATAGTTCATGTCTAGGAAATTTGAAAGAATGTAGAAAACAAATGTGATCCATTTCATACCAGAGAATTCTAGGAATTGTATACGAAGTCTGCTAGGATGCTATAAAGGCATCAATAATAGTCACAACACATATATCAGTACATGTTTAAAATAGTTTCTAGTGTTGCAATTGCTGCAAAAACAACTGAAACATTCTCTACCTTGTCTGCTCCTAACACCAGGTCTTAGTGTTTGACTTTGGCGGCGAAGTGTACGTTTGGCACGGCAAAGACGTGCCTTTGAGTGACAGAAAAGTAGCCGTCAAATTGGGCAAACAGCTCTACAGTGGCAGCTACGACTACAGCAACTGCAGAGTCAATCCTTTGGACGCCTCCTGCACAAATAAAGATGTGCCTCAGTGAGTATGAGACGTTCATTTTTACTGCAGTTGACACATTTGTAAAAGGAATGCTCTGATGAAGCATATGTTTAGCTTGCATTGTGGCACTTTCCTGCCTTTTACGTCACATTTAAAGTGGATGTAGCATGTCTGCTACATTATTATTGGTGTTATTGCAGCCTCTTGTGGTTTTGCTCTGCCTGTACAGCTGCAAGTATGAGACTCTGTTTTATTAATGATATGTGTAACATCCAGGCAGGGAGACGGTCGTCCAAGCTGGGCTCTGTTTGGCCGTTTGTCAGAGCACAACGAGACGTCCCTGTTCAGAGAGAAGTTCCTGGACTGGGCCGAGAGGAAAAAAGAGGAAGCAGCTCAAACTGAGGAAATCAAGGTAGATGTGATTAGATCTAGGAGTTTTATTTTGAACGTGACAGCTTTTATAAAACTGTTTGGGTTCATTTGAGGTGGTGTCAGTTGTTGCTTAGATTTTTCTTATAATTTCTTGATCTGTAGGCAGCTGTACAATTTGTTTTGAAGGCGCTCCTGCTGCCCTGAGCGGAGTAACAAGTTTAAAACTAACTTAATGTGTTTGTTTGTCTGCTCAGAGCCCCGTGCACTCCGCTGTACGCTCCCCGCTTGACTTGGAGCTGCAGCCATGTGATGCCAAAGCCCTGCTGGACAATGAGCCGGATCCGGTGAAGACACTTCTGGAGGGGGTTGACGTCCAGCGGGGCCACGGCCTGGTGAGGACGGAGGATGGGAGGCAGGCAGAGTTGGCCACGGTAGCCGTAGAATCCTGGCACATCAAAGAGCACGGCGAAGAGGAACTGCCAGAAGAGAGCCTCGGCCAACTACACGAGTGTGACGCCTATATCATCCGCTGGAAGTACTCTATCACCACACTGGGTGAGTCATGTTTTCTGGCACAGAGGGAGCTTGTAGAATAAACAGTGGACTGACTTATGACAGGGGAGGTTCAAATGCAATGAAAAATTAGCAAAAACTTGAGAAGATTAATGGCAGGAGGATTTTACTCTGTAATGGAGTGTAACAGTAATAAAAACAAAGCAGAAAAACTTTATGAATAATACACGTATGACAATAGACGATTATAGAAGATGTAAGGAAAGAGGCAAATGTGCTCTAACTATGCTTGGCAAGGGGTGAAAAGAAAACAGGCTTTAGCTTTGGAGTTTGCATCCACTGGGTTTACTGTGGTTCTATTCTGTTCTGTCAGTGGGGAAACGGCAGAAACCCGGTGAGCTGAGTGCTGGAGCTCCTGGAAGAGAGAGAACGGCTTGTTTTTTCTGGCAGGGCTGTCGCTCCAGCGCCAGTGAGAAAGGAACCTCAGCTCTGATGACGGTGGAGCTGGGCAGCCACAGGGGGTCGCAAGTGAGTATCAGTTCATCCCAGTTCACCCATCGCTTCAATTATTCTGTCAGTTTTAAAACACTAATGCCTGTGTGTTCAGGTTGCAGTTTATCCACGTCGTATGTCTTTCTTCATCTGTTTGCTTCTGATCCGTTGTCCAGATGTTGGTGAGTCAAGGAAAAGAGCCGCCTTGCTTCTTGCAGCTCTTCCAGGGAGGCTTGATCATCCATAAGGGCAGCAGAGACGACAACACCAACAACACAGGTATGACAAATGGAAATATTTGTACTATTAAATAATAAAGAGGCTTTAATTCACAGTAAAATGTTGGTTCAAATTCATCATTAGAGCCTAGGGGCCAATACTGTTAGAGATTTTTAGATAGTAAAAAATTCAGATATTGGTATATCAGCCAGAATTCTCCATGCACATATCTGTACATCTATATGTTAAAGTAACATTAATAAGGGGAAATGATTGGGTCGTTGTTTATTAAATTTCCAGCAATGTATTTTGCTAACTAGTTAGCAACTTACTATGAAGATACCACATGACTCCGCTCCATCATCTGTGATATGTACTCTGCTACATGTGCTGCAGACACTACTGACAGTATTGTAAAGAGTGGAGTTAGAGCTGCTCTACTAAGCAAACTGTATGATGACAACATTCATATAAGCTTCTCTTTCTGCAATATGGACAGCATATACACTGATATATGTGACAGGCAGCTATCATCAGATATCATCGGGCAACTTATAAATTGTTTGGGTTCCATCTGAACTAATGGTCAGATTTAGCTGATTGCTTTGACACAAGGATAAACCCAGAATATGTGTTCCTTTATTTATTTAATTTTTTTTTTGTCAAATAAGCACACTGAAATATTACGGCAATATTCCGGCAGAAAACATCTCCTGTGTGCTTCACATGTGCAGGGGACTGGAGGTTGTTCTGTGTCCGCGGTGAGGCGGAGGTGGAGGCCTCACTGGTGGAGGTGAGCTGCCAGCGTGCCAGTCTGCGCTCTCGTGCCAGCTTGGTGCTGCTCAGTGCTCAGAAAGGAAATCTCTACTTGTGGCACGGATGTAAAGCACATGCAAGTGCCAAGCAGGTGGCCAAAAGAGCTGTGGACAAACTAAGCCAGAGGTAAAGCACAGGCAGGTGGATAAATAGATGTGTGATGGATGGAAACGTGGAGGGTGTGGTGCAACAATACTTTTCTGTGTGTTGAAGGTGTCCCACGGAGTTGGGTCTGAGCAGCACCAGCAGTGTGAGAGTGGAGGAGGTGGAGGAAGGATCTGAACCTGCAGAGTTCCTGAAGGCTCTGGGCCCACAGGATAAGAAGGCTTACGACTGCATGCTGCAAGGTGCGGCTCGACACACACAGGCGTCTGAAATCCACAGAGATGTTCAGCAGAAAGTAGAGAGATCATGAATGAGTGTGTGTTTGTGTGTCCTCTGCAGATCCAGGGAAGTACAACTACACACCTCGGCTCTTCCGGCTGAGTGCCAGCTCCGGGGTGTTTGAAGGGGAGGAGCAGCTGTATCCCGCCAGGGTGACAGAGGGAGTCATGGCGATGCCTTTCCTGCAGGAGAGCCTCTACTCTGCACCGCAGCCAGGTAACACACACTCATGAATTTTTTATAAATCGCAGCCAAAGTTGTGTTTATGTAGATGTTTCTTTTTTAGACTGTAAAATCTAAATCAGAATCAAGTTAATTGCCAAGTAGGTTTTCAGTTTTGAGAAATCTGACTTGGTGTTTTGGTGTAATGCTGTAAACACGTTTTTGGAGAAGGATTAAAAGATTTTTTTTTCTTTAAATAATGCAAGTGTTGCAAGTGAAATTAACTCTAAGAATTCAAATCTCAAACATTCATCTTCAACAAAACTCAGATCATGCAATACCTGAAGTTACATACAAATCAGAGTAAAGCTGTCACACAGCTCGCACCAGCTTCTTCTCCTGACTTTTGGGACATTTGCCAACATCGATGGCCAGAGGAAGAATACTAGCTCTGAACTCTTTTGTGCTGTACTGCTGCTTTGTTCCCTTGAGTCGTCCTCTGAATCACAGAGTAAAGTTTGACAGGTTTCCCTCTGAGGACACGCACAAAAGCACAACACAAAAACGAACAGCATCATCAAGCTACACACTGCTTCCCGTCTGGACCTCAGAGAACTTCCAGTGGTGTTTAACAGACTGTCCCCCGGGCTTCTCTGTAGATGATTATGTTTTATCATTTTTAATGTGCAGCTTTCAGTCCTCAGCAGCAGCTCCAGAAGACAACATAACTGTACTATATCACCTGCTGCTGTTGCTCCCGGCCACCATCTCATCTAACGCCAGTGTTCTCACTTCTTCAGCCCTGTTTCTGCTGGACAACCGCATGGAGGTGTATCTGTGGCAGGGATGGCAGCCTGAAGACACACAGAGCACCGGATCTGCTAAGATGCGCTGGGACAGCGAGAGGAAGTGTGCAATGGAGACTGTGCTGCAGTACTGCAAAGGTCAGAGTTCACCGATAGGCATTTTAGCCAAGCGGCCGACGACGGCTGAAATACATGTCTTATATTTTCTCCAAAGTGGTAATTTTTTTTAAAAAGTTGTATTTTTCATCGTGGGTTGCAAGGTGGATCAGTGGTTAGCACTGTTGTCTCACAGCAAGAAGGTCGCTGGTTCGCATCCCGGTGAGGACACCTAGGATCTTTCTGCGTAGAGTTTGCATGTTCTCTCCGTGCAGTGTGGGTTCTCTCCGGGTTCTCCGGCTTCCTTCCACACAGTCCAAAAACATGTTGAGGTTAATTGGTGATTCTAAATTGTCCATAGGTGTGAATGTGAGTGAGCTTGGTTGTCTGTCTCTAAGTGTAGCCCTGTGATAGACTGGTGACCTGTCCAGGGTGTCCCCTGCCTTCACCCTGAGTCAGCTGGGATAGACTCCAGCCCCCCATGACCCTAGTGAGGATTAAGTGGTGGATAGATAATGGATGGATTTTTCATTGCACCCTAAATGTAGACAGACAGGTTCGGTTCATTTCATAAGATCCTGATTATCATTGGCGATCAATGTGACGGATATAAAAGGAAAAACAAGGGAGAAAACTTATTCAGTGTACTTTTTTATGTATAACAATTCAGTTTTCATCCAGCATTTGTCTTTCTGCAGTGAAAAGGTGTCAGTCAGTGTCACTACAGCATTAAAATCAACATCTATTAATAACATCGGCTGATTTGTCAGTATCAGAATTTTGTGCTCTCTGAAAACCTGTATTGGCATCAGGCCCAAAAATCCAGAATCGGTCGGGCTGTAGATTATTTATGTGAGTCTGAAATAAAGCCTTAAAGTTGCTCTCTCTAATCTAAATAATCATTTGTGTGTCTCATTGTTTTCATTTTGTGCTTATTTTACATTCAACTGACACGACTTACTTTCAGAGCTGGTCTTCAAACTGTTGCTGCTTTTGGTGCTTAAATGCATGTTGTTCATCTGTTTGATTTACAGAGAAGAATCTTCGGCGCCCCCCTCTGGCCTATCTGGTCATGGCAGGCTGTGAACCCCTGACCTTCACCAACATCTTCCCATACTGGGAGAGGGACTCCAGTATCACTTCAAAGGTGGGCGACCTTTGTTTTTTCATTGTGATATTTCTGTTTTTATTATCAAACACTTGTGTTACTAATCAGTGCCAGTAAGCATGAAGATGATGATGCAGGTCTGTCCTGGTATAACAGTGACTTCTATATGTTTGTAGTCCGAGAACTCCAAGAACAAAGTGACCTTGGTGAAGGAGGCGCTGTCCAAGCTCAGTAAGCAGCAGTACTCCATCGAGGAACTGACCAGGAAGCCGCTGCCTGAAGGAGTGGATCCCCTTCGTCTGGAGGACTACCTGTCTGACCAGGACTTCAGGGTAGGACACGCTGGGTGTCGTCTGACTTGCATATTACGTGATCTGAGTGATTTAATAGGACCTAATTTTGTGAGAAGGCAGGTGACAAAGCTGATAGAGCTGATGTGAATGTAGAAAGATGTAAAATGTGCTGAATATCCATACATACAGAGAGCTACAGTTTATCATCCTGGGCTACATGATTATGGACAAAATGGTTATCGTCATCATTTTGATCAGTGTTTAAGTCATGATTATTCATCACAATTATCGATTTAAGGAACATTTACTACATTTTTTATTGCAGCTTCACATTAGCAACCAGCACTGCTTTCACCTCCATCTTGTGCTTCAATCCTGCCAATGAGCAAATCTGCATAAAATTAGACTTAATATAAGGTTCTTCCTCACGTAATTTCAGAGAATCTCCTTAAGGTCAAATATAAATAAAACTGTACCCAGTGTGCCAGAGTTTTCTTTAAGCAGAGCACACATTTAAATGTCAGTATCACAGTGAATCACGTTCATTTCACTGTCGGAAGCCAAAGTCATGATTCATGTTAATTGTGCTAACTCACGACTGGCCATCGCCTAAAGAACTTCTCACAGCATTTGTCCCACAACATATAATCACCTTGAACTGACATTTATTTGTCTTCTTACTTCCGTGTTTTCCAGACGCTTCTTGAGATGAGCCGAGTTGAGTTCAATGCCCTGCCAAACTGGAAGCAGAAGAATCTGAAGAAAAGCAAGGGTCTGTTTTAGAAACACATCATCCTGTACACAGCGTTTTGTTTGTTTTGTTTTTTTTTACATTCTCAGCAGCTCCTTTGTTAAATTTTTTGAATCCAAGGGAAAAAAAAATTCTCATTTTGTAAAAGTTTGAGAAAAGCAAATGTACAATTGTGTTTATATATTGACCTATTTTTAATAACGGTGCCATTTTCAATGTTTTTTTTGTGTCACTAAGATATTTTAGCCAACAAAAACGTGCAATTAATCTTTTTGATGGAAAGATGTTTTCCTTGTATGGCAAAAAACAAACTAGTTACCCTCGCATTATAAATATGTAATATACCAGAAGAGAATGTGTTATATGTGTGAGAATGTGTACAAAGATATGCCTTTGGTTTGAAACGGCTTTTTTCTTTCCTTTTTTTTTTTTTCTTTTACATTTCATATAAAAGTCAGCTCTGAGTAAAGGGAATAAATTGTTCGGTCGGCGCTTTGAAGATGTCAAAGAATAGAAGAAAAGCAAAAGAAATCGAAGTGCAGCGTACAATCCTTGTAATTTGTGGTGGTTTGATGATCTCAGAGTAAGATTTTGGGCACAGACATCTGACTCTTCACAGAAATATACTCACGTTTTAATTTGTATTGTAGCGGAAAGTGTTTGGAGGTGGGCGTGACAAATAACCTCAGAGAAACCCAAAGCTGCCCTCATTTAATAGTCATATGGGTTGCAGCTTTTATCAGTGAAACGTATCCATGTGTTGTTTTTTCTTTCTTTTTTTTTCCTGTGTTTGGTACCGAATACTTCCCAGTTTTCATATATAATTCCTTGCGTGCCAGTGATGGCGGCCCTCTGGTTGGTTGGGACCAAATCCAATCTGTTTGTCTTGTTATAAATGTGTTTCTGTGAATCTGTGTGTGTGTGTGTGTTTGAGTAAATGTGCAACTTTGAAAAGTATTAAGTGTGTGTTGAGGAGAGAAACTGTGCAAACTGCCTTTATCAACAATAATGTGCTCCTTGTAATGTTATGTTCCATATATAACATCCTGTCATGTCTGAGTTTGTCTGCATGGTGTCCACAAAAACAATCATGTATTCATTTGCTGCAATATGCATCTGTTTGTGATCAGTCAGACCTGTATGATATGTAGAGACGGCAACGAGACCAGCTTTTATTTCTCGGCACATAAAAATTGACCATTGGTGGTGTGGGAACGAGATGGTGACGCTCAGTATTCCCTTTTAAATAAAATGTTTTTAAAGACCAGGCATTCATGTCTTCTTTTAAATGACACCAGCAGTGATTTTTTCATGTCACAGGAGGAAACGGTGTGAATCATAAAGCAGGTTTCTGGGACGCAGGAATAGACGAGAAGCAGCTTATTATCATCACCTGCTCTTCTCCTGCGATGACAAGTCAAAATGTCTGCTGTGAAAAGTCTTGCTAGCAGTAGTTAGAGGTGCAAACAGCATTTTAAAGTTCTCTTTAGTGTCTTGTGAGTTTGTTGAACAGATATTTGAAAAGTAGACTGTAAATGTTGTTTGATTCAACCACAAAAAGTCCCATTAAGATTTAGATTTCATTCTATAAGAGGCCAAATATAGAACATTTTAAAGACCCTCTCTGGTAAAAATTCAGTTTTTTGTTGTTTTTTTCCACCAGGTTTGTGTCGATATGATGTTTTTATGTTATTATGAGGAAAACAATGAGCGATTCCACCTTGAATTTACAACTTACCAAAAACATGGATTTAAATTTCTGTGGTTTCACAAACTGGAAGAACCTCCAGAATGATCAGCAGCTTCATTATATGCAAACACTTCTTTATTTAAATTGCTTTAAGTTACTGGATCCTGAAGAAACGCTCTCATCTACTCCTGTGTATGTTCAGCAAGATGACAATACATTTGATTTGATTTGATCCTATCAACATGTACGTCTGTTGTTGAATTACTCCAATATTACAACTTTTCATTGTGTAACGTAGTTTTCAGCGTTTGAACAGAGTCACGGGTGAGCTGGTGTGCTGAGCTGCAGCGACACTTAACAAATCTACTCTTTCTAGCCAAAGCAACTACGTAGAGCTAAATCGAAGCCATTTTGAGGCTGGAAGGGATTATTTTCAAGGACAAAACTTTAAGTTGTGTGAATTTGATGCACAAAGATGAGTTTTTAGGGGTTTAATCGATGACCTTTGTGGAGTTTTAACAGACACAGATAGAAATAAAAAGCGAAATAGGACTATAGCAAAGTTAAGAGTGTGTTTCAGGAGCATAAACTCCAACAAATCATTGATGTGGAACTCTGGAATCCAAAACACTACTTCTTTGTAAACTCTCCTTTTCCAGCCTCTTGTCACAGCTGCTGAAGACCAAGTGGAACTAATAATGTCAACGACGGCTCTGTTTCAGTGAAGCAGCAGAGACAACAGGCGGAGCTGGAAGCGGTCCATCTTAAACTGAGCAGCACCAGTATTAACGGTATTAAGCACATCTGTGTCTGACAGGTCATTTAATGAGATGCTTTGGAATTAATCCTCCATGTTAGAAGCTCATTTTATTAAAAAAAAGTCTCAGGGAGTTTGAGCAGCATGTGACAGGACGGCTGTCAGATTTGGCACATTCGTCGCCAACAAGGAGAACATTCCTCGAACCCACTTTATTGTGCTCAGAGCCTTTGAAATTCTGAATTTTCAGAGTGACAAGAAATCTTTTTTTTGTTGTAAGATATCGTGCATATTTTCCAGCCTGTTCGCAGCTTAAAGCTTTAAATGAACACAGATTAAAATTATAGGTCAGAAAACCAAAACCATGAGAGACAGGAAGATGGAAAACCATCATATATTCACTTTACAGTTTATTTTATTTTTCTTCTTTTCAAGCATACATTTCTGGTTTAAAATCAGACACATTTTTGTTAATCAGAATCAGAAATGCTTTATTGATCCCTAAGAGGAAACTGCTTTCTGTTACAGATGCTCCCGATCAGAAGTGTTCAAAGAAGTAGAAAAAGTAAAAATATATAATAAAAATATACACATAAGTGTTAATATGACATAAAATATATCTAAACACAAAAAATAAATGTACATTCTGCATTTGGGTGATTGCACATTATTAAAAAGTCTAAAGTCCAACGTAAACCTACTCAGCTGTACAATCTGAAGGCAGGAATCATTTCTTGTGGCGCTCTGTGGTGCATTTTGGTGAAATCAGTCTTGTACTGAAGGATTACAGATATTTGACTTTTTTTTCACAGAAAATGGGACTTGATGGTTCTAAAGACGAGCTACAGTACCGATTGCTGTGCGATGACTGAACTCCTCATTCCGCTTTAATCTGCTTTGCAATCCGCTGCACACAGTAAAAGTTGTGTTGGTGTAACCAGCAGAGGGTGTCGTGTGTCCAGCTGATCCCCTCTATGAAGCTGCATCCTCCTCATCTGTGCAGCCTTGTGGGCCGTAAATAATTAACAAGTAATGAGCAGGAAATGAAACATTTAAAATATACACACGCACAAAAAAACAAACTTGTGAAGCCAGATGAAATAATTGGTTCATGCGCAGGAGGGAAGTTTCAGCGACATCCATCCTGTTCTGCCTGACCCGTGCTCTGTGAAGTACACCTGCTCATGTAGGATGCAGTGCACCCAGGATCACTGCGTTTTGTAAACACAATCATACACACAACTCAGAAACTAGTTCCCTGTGTATCTTCACGTCATGCTGATGTCGACAAACACTCAGCAGCAATGTTATCTCCGCAGCAGATGGCAGGAGGCTGCTTCGACAACAGCGACTGGGCGGCCGGGTTGTTTATTTATGATCAACTCGGTCCTGCCAGCATTAATCACCTGCATCGCTCTGCCTCGTGGCTCAGGTGCCACATCGGCCCACCACGCGACCGACATGCAGGCGAACAATGAATCTGCTAATACGAGGCGGATCAGCTTGAGTAATGCCAGGCTGGATGTGGGATGATGGAGCTGGGCGGGCAGCTTCAGGAGGGAGCATCAAGTAGCGCTTTGATCAGGCCCCAAATTCTGACTGAGCCAGAGGAGCTTCTGAAATCAGGCTGAACTTCTGCTTAAGCAATATTTTATGAGGAAAGCTGCAAAACAAAATGTAACTAGGGTTTATTTTCCATCTCTAAGTGTAGCCCTGTGATAGACTGGTGACCTGTCCAGGGTGTCCTCTGCCTTCACCCTGAGTCAGCTGGGATAGACTCCAGCCCCCCACGGCCCTAGTGAGGATTAAGTGGTGTATAGATGATGGATGGATGGATGGATGGATGGGTTTATTTTCCTCATTCTACAGAGAGGCTAAAGAAATATGCATCAGTGAGCTGCAGAAACAGCTCTGACCTGCCAAGATGTCTGAAGGTGTCCAAGAAGCTGGCAGAAGATTGTTTAGGTCCTATAACTTGGAAGGTTGGGACCTGTTCAAACTGACTGATATCTGGAGAATTCAGAGGACACCCTGAACTCTTTGTCATGTTTTTAGAGTGTGGCAGGGAGTATCATCCTGCTGAACGTGTCTACTGCTATTAGGAAATACATGAAGGTACATCTATGTGGTCTGCAGCAAAGTTTAGGCACATCATTCACGTGAACGCCAACACCTAAGATTTCCCAGAAGAACCTTGACGTATCTTTCCTCTGAGCCTGCAGTGCTCTGCGTGCTCACATATCGTTCTGTCACAGCCAGCGTTCAGGTGATCTGCAGTCCGTGCTGCAGCAGCTGGAACCAGAATACACAGGCCCGATGCACACTGGGAGCGACCCGCAAGACCTGCTGCTCTGGAGATGATCCGATCCATTCGTCAAGCCGTCACAATTCGGTCCTCGTTAAAGTCACTCAGATCCCCCAGCTGTCCATTTTTCCTGCCACCAACACGTCAACTTCAAGAACAGAGCGTTCACTCGCTGCAGAATATATCCTTTGACATTGTAGGAGCAGAAGGATGAACTGCAGCAGCATCGGTGCAACCGTTCTCACTCTGTTTGTCTGTGAGTAGAGCTGCACAGAAGATGTTTAAAGTTATACGCTTCTCAGTGGCTCATGTGCGCCAAGCAAAGATATAAATGCAGCATGTATATCGTCTTCAGTGTTTCTTTTAGGATTGTTTCCAGCAGCGAGGGCAGCAGGCTCTCCAGGAGCCATGGCCACGAAAACAAATGAAACTTGACTGCAGATTTTACTTTTACAACCTATTTATTGAATGGCCAGCTGAAAATGACTTCTTAACGACTGAATGTAAATTAAAAAATAAAATGTAATGAAATAAATAAAAACAAAAACAATAAATAATAATTTCTTGATGGGGCTGTAGCATCAGTGGCAAAGTTACACTACGGCTCAGAACAATGAATTTTTCTGGGGTTTTTTTACCGAAGAGCTCTGAGGCTCTGTTGTAGGTAAATTCTCTGAGAGGCTCAGCAGCATCCAGGCTGCAGCTGATCCCCTGCAGCCTGATTCAGATCATTCCTATCAGGACAGAGTACAGTGACTTTATTGATCATTGTCTTACAATGGAAATACACTGAATTTATTTATTAGTTTTTATTTATTTAAAATAAATATTGACATGTATATTATACAATAAAATAATAAAGGACAAAAGGTTCATGGACACTCCCCATGATCAGTGTGGTAGAGCCATGAGTGGAAGCAGCTATTTCTTTCAGCCCATGTAGGGTCCCATCCTGAAGCCTGAGCTTCCCTTTAGGTTCTCCTCCTCTACTCTCATCTCTCTCTCCTGCTCCTCCACTCGGCTCTCCTTCACTTTGCTCCACTGCTCCTCCCTGTCTGATGTTACTGGTCTTATACGGTAAACATTAACGTGAGATCATTTACACCCACGTCACATCTGATTACTGTGTGATCACTATTTTTTTTACCGAACCATCATCATTTATGAGTCAGTAAAAGGCTAATGCTACCTGGCTAGCGTCATCTTCATCAGGTGTCTTTCTCTTCTTAGAGAAATATTTGAACACGCTGATCTGAAGATGCAGTCAGCAGTTCAATCATGGCGTGTAGATGTTAGCTTAATACTATCACTTCGTTTACTCACGTTAGCGTCACTGAGTTGACACCGGGCCCAATTACCCTCAGTATTTTGCGAATGTCTATTTAACTTGTAAAATCTATTCTGAGTTATCTTAAGCTATTAAGTCTACCTTTCCTCCGGTAAGTCGCTGCCCTATTCTCCAAGACGACCCTCCTCTGACTGACCTGGAGCCTGGTGCTGGACGAGACGTCAATTTCAAGGCCGCGCTCTCGCCAGTAATTAACGTCGCATTAACCTCCCAAAGAGTCCAGACTGAACAAGACAGTTATCCGTAGTTTACCTTCGTAGGCGCGATTAATTGACGTCACATTAATCCCGAAGAGTACATACTGAGCAAGATAGTTATCCGTAGTTTACCTTAGTAGTCGCGATTAATTGACGTCACATTAACCCCCAAAGAGTAGAAACTGAGCAAGATAGTTATCCGTAGTTTACCTTAGTAGTCGCGATTAATTGACGTCACATTAACCCCAAAGAGTACGTACTGAGCAAGATAGTTATCTGTAGTGTACCTTCATACTCGCCCTTGATTAATCCCCAAAGAGTAGATACTGAGCAAGATTTAATCTGTAGCTTACCTTAGTACTCGCTCCGGATTCGCTCTTAACCTTGGACGGATTTCACCTGGTCAGAGCCAGGTAAACTATCTGTAGTTTACCTTCGTACTTGCGAGCACCGACCCAGTGCAGGACTCTGCTGTGAAGGTGGAGTCATGCAGCAGTGGTGTATTTGCAACAATAAAAAAATAAATAAATAAATAAATAAAGATATTTGAAGGAGCAGCGGCTAGGATTTAGGAATGGCGGCCCACTGCTCCTAAATAAATGTAGAGGAAACATTGGTCTTCTTTTCCAACTTAGAGAAAAGTTGCAAAATTTAATCTCTTTTGCTGATTGTGCACAACTTTTTTTTCCTCCTTTGAGCTGTTTAACTGGTAATTCTACTCCAAGTGCCCTTTAATTTACAGTAATCAGACAGCGTGACCAGTACTCAGACTCTCCCTGATCAGTGACTATAAAAAGCCACCCAAAAATGGAGCTTTTTTCAAACTACACAATGCTGCAGATTACAAGAGAAAGAGAGAGTGTGCTGCTGCAACGCTGGATGCTGACAAGTCAGTTGGGGCTGTAGCCCATGTTTTTTGGTCTAAGAAATCATTTCAGACAACTCTGTGTTTGACAATGTTCATTAAAGCGTTCAAGGGACAACATTTCACCAGTAGCATCAACAACCTAATTAACTCTATGAGTTGCAAAAGTGTGGCCTGTAACTGATGGATTTCTGGTTTATGGCCCCAATCTGCACTTTGTCATTTTTAAGAACCTTCTTATTACATGATGTTCATTCTGTTGTAGAGATGCTGTATGACAAGACAAGATAAGATAAGGTAAGATAAGATAAGATAAGATGAGATGAGATGAGATGAGATAAGATAAGTTGCATAAGAACTAAAATATTGCATGTGAAATTGAAATATTACACATTAAAATGAAATCCTTCACATGAGGATGAAATATTGCTCCTGAAAATAAAATCTAACTGATAGTAGTCACTGATATTGCACAAACTATTAAGAAATGAACATTTAAAAAAAAAAAAGTTTGTAAAAACCCAAACAAACAAACAAAAAAACAAAAAAAACACTACATGCTGTTTTTATATTTTTGCTTTGCGTTCATTGAAGCGACGACGGAAACAAGGCTAAATTGAAGTTGTCATAGCAACAGGCCAGGTGTACGCTTTTCTTTCCGGAAGAAAATAATCATAATATCGGTTTGTTAGTGCTGATGTGGCTGCATAAACACACGCAGCCAACATTGGCTAAACTTAGACCAAATTAAACCGCCGTATCATCCAAACCTACACCTTTTTGATCAGCTGGAGTCCGTCAGCGGATCGAATGTCACGTGACCGCGTATCGTCCACACCTGTCGCTGTGGACCGTGTGAGGCCGCTGGGTGAGTTTTTGTTCAAGTTGTGGAAATAATTACCACCAACAAATACAACTAATGAGATTCCCTGTGAATGCATCTCTCCACGAACAATACACAACTTGTAACGTTTGTGTTACGTGAAGCCTAAAGTCATGCTAACACATGAACAAACCTTAGCTAGCTCGCTAGCTAGCCGGCTAACATGCGCAGCTACACGAGGGAAGCTAAGCGCCAGCAGGAGGAGGCTTCAGCAGACACAGAAGGAGCTGATGAGTCTGTAGAGCTGGACTCAACCAGCCAAGAGGTGAAGCGTAGTGGTAGAAACGTTGAGCAAACATCACCTACATAATTAATGTGAAGTTTTTTTCCCCAATGCATCTGTTAGAGTTGCAAGTAGGCTAATAACTAATATTCAATGATGAATACAAAAGCTATTGTCTGTGCATGTTGTAAATGAGTTTCAGTGTTAATATCATATTTAATAAGCCCTTTTCAGACATGGAATACATTATTTTCTTCATCTGCTGTAGTGATTGCATTCTCTCAGTCATACATACAATTAGTTATGTTATTGTTTCTCAGGGATTCATTCAGACAAATGACAGACACACAATGTTTGTCTTTCGAAAATGAACAAAATGAAACATTAAAGAGCAATAAAACAAACCTAAACTAATAACATGCTTCTCAAACTGTCTAAATATCTAATTGCCTGTTTTGTTTTATGATCAAACACTAAATGTTCTTTCCATGTGTGCTGATAATCTAACTACCAAGCAGACAGCCAGAGGAGTAGTTCAGTGTGACTTGCTGTTAGATCCTGATGCGTCTTGTCTCTGACTTAGGGATAATTTATAATTCTAAGTAATTAATGGAGGCACTGCTGTTGGAGAGTCGCTCACATGGATCCTCCTGCTGTCTGTTGCTGCTGGATTATGAATAAACTCAGAATAAAACAACTACAAAGAGCTGGAAGCAACAAACTGAACTTCAGCTACTGATAATATTTTGTCAGATTACAGTTATTATTGGGGAGCCGGATTCATTTGACCGGTTATTCTCTGTCTTCATTGCAGTGATGTTAAATTTTCACTGTTGTTCATGGATGGGAACATTTCTGTGATGTTTTTGGACCAATATTGGTCCCGACATGTGATAATAAGCCTTCCCCAAATTGCTTCACGAAACTCCAGTTATTGGCGCACGTCTGCATTTCTGTCCATGTGACTGCTTGCTTTTCAGCCTTGCTGAAAGTGACACAGAAAGATTAGTAGGTCTGGTCCAGAAAGATCGTCATTACGACTTTTACAGACAAGTGTACAGAGTGCTCATGAAGCCATGACGCTGACGAGTTCAAAAGCTGTAAGATAATGGAAAGGAGTGCATTTCTGAAAAGGGCTGGAGAGTGTTTTTTTGGAATAAGCTAACCCTAAAAGCTCTGGGTTAGTGAGTGTTAGAGAGCCTGGTGATCAAGTAAAATGACTGCAAATGCTGTTGTGAAATGTGAGATGCTGTGGCAACAGAATATGTTCAGAAACTCTAATATGACATTTTGTAATTTCCCTGTATTCTAGTACATATATTTACACACAAAACCGCACATAGACATGAATAGAAAATGATTTGGACATTGACATTCTTGATTCTGATTCTAATTATTCGCTGTAGGTGCAACCACAAAGCTCCAGACCAGAGAGAGAGCCTGCTGAGCATCAGGACACACCTCAGACAGGAACATATGAAGGTACTGATGGCTGATTGTAAAAGAGTTGAAGTGAAAATGTCTGTGACACTGACAGTGGGGGAAAAAAAGAAAGAAATATGCTGTGAAAGTGGACAATTTAACATGTACAACGCCTCTACCTTTCTCAATCTACTTGCTGTTTTTACTTTACATTGTGTAAACAGCATTCATTGTGGGCGGCTGTGGCTCAGGTGGTAGAGCAGGTTGTCCTCCAATCACAAGCTTGGTGGTTTGATCCCACAGTCGAAGTGTTTGGGCAAGACACTGAACCTGAAGTTGCTCCCAATGGCAGGCAGCACCTTGCATGGTAGCTCTGTCACCACTGGTGTGTGAATGAGTGAATGAGAAACACATATAAGAAAATGCAGTTTCAGTGCAGAAATGATTTCCTAAAGTTTTACATAGCTTCTACCGTCTATAACAAGTAATTCAGTGAAGAACCGCTGTCCCATGTGTAAGCAGTGTGATCACCATGCAGGTACATGCTCCTTAAACGATCTTGTGCATCCCTGCATTGTAGTCCAGGTTCTGTCACTTTTACTCAAGTGAAATCTACTTTTATTGTTGAAGGAATAGTTTGACAGGTTGAAAAATCTGATTCCACTCATACCTGCACGGTGACTATAAAGCTGCATCCAGCAGATGGTCAGCTCAACTTAGCCCTAAACAGGGGGAAACCATTTAGCCTGTCTCTAATTAAAAAGGAACAAAATCCGCCTACCAGCTTGCCTAAGCTCCCCAATTCACATTTTGTATTTTGAAACCAAAGAGCAGAAGTCAAATATTGCGGTTTATGCTGGGTTATGTTCAGGATTTGTTGGCAGGGAAAGATAACTTCTAGTCTTTGCCGGTTGCCTGCAACTTCAGATTACGTTTAGTTTCTTATCCCAGACGTGCATTCTGCAAAACGTAATAATTAAATGATCCTGAAGAAACGCTCTCATCTTGCTTGTACTACTGTGTATGTACAGCAACATGACAATAAACTTGATGTGATTTGATTATGGTACAGAATTTGACTGGTGGCATCACCAGGCTGGACTTTCTGGTTGTTTTTTTGCATTTTACCTTTGTAATGCTTTCACTTTGCTGAAAGTGAACAGGAGCTCTCTGTGTGCTGATTACAAAACTTTAAAAAGAGATAAAAATAGCAGTGTTATTTGATTTTTTTAATGTGTTTACCTTTTATGCTGGAACGTGTGATGAAATGATAATTCCTTGGCAGAAGCTGAAAACATCAACAAAACAGCAGGATAACAAAAGAAAAAGATTTGATAAACACCACGTCCAAATGTTCCCTAGAGACATTTTAGAAGAATTGATTGCCTCGAGAAAGCCAATCAATTCTCATATGCAGTTTTACGTGTATACGCTGCTTTTAAGAGGCCTTCTTACACTGTAAAATAAGATGTTTATTAGCTTCAGCAGCGGCGATGAACCAAGTTTGGATGAGAACAAGCGAGTCCTTCGGATTTTCATAAATCACATAGCAATACTGCTCGGCTCGCTCAGACAGAAAACCCCCAGAAACTCTTGTTTTTATGTGAGAAATCCAAGGCCTTGAACATTTCATAGTTTACTCTGAGTGCAGCGGCCAATATTGAACTGAAAGAAAACTGCAATAACCTTGGATGGCGGTGTGTGTGCGTGCATGTGTGTTAACGTGTGTGCACTGAGGACAATCGGTGGAAACGAAGGTGATAATGTTGGTAATCAATGCTGCTCCCTGGTTTCCCTCCCAGCAGTTGCTCTGACTCTGGGTTTCTGCTGCTGGCAAGACATTTAGCAACTTCTCAGAGCTAGAGCAGGATTATCTCTCTGAGCTGCACAATACGTGCTCTTCAGAATATGCATGAATTGTGGGCGATGATTCACGTCAGAATACCTTGAACCACTTCGGTTTTCTTTGGGAAAGTTTGCTGCAAGTCGAATCGTAGACTGTTGTGTTTGTAAATCATGATTTTTTTGTTTCAGAGGGAAGCTATGTGCTGTTTCTGGACATTGCCCCATAAATCTGGGTTCACACTGTATTTTGTTTCTTCAATGATACTAATAATTTCTAGAATGCAGTTTTATTTTGTTTCTTCCTGTATGTTTGTATTTAGAAGTCCACTGAGAGCCAAAGCAGCTAAAATCCTTATGCAGTGCTAAACAAAGTATTAGAGCACTTGTCTGATTTGTTAAGCAGTGTATCCAGCATCATAAGGTGATTTAATAAGCACTCAGCTCTCAATGTTTTACCATTTTGAACAGGAAGGAGGAATTACAAATTGAATTCACCTTCAATCCATCATCCATACTCCGCTTAATCCTCATTAGGGTCGCAGGAGGCTGGAGTCTATCCCAGCTGACTCAGGGTGAAGGCAGGAGACACCCTGGACAGGTCACCAGTCTATCACAGGGCTACACTTAGAGACAGACAACCAAGCACACTCACATTCACACCTACAGATAATTTAGAATCACCAATTAACCTCAGCATGTTTTTGGCCTTGTGGGAGGAAGCCGGAGAACCCGGAGAGAACCCACGCTGCACGGGGAGAACATGCAAACTCCACACAGAAAGATCCTGGGTCTCCTCACCGGGACGCAAACCGGCGACCTTCTTGCTGCGAGGCAACGGTGCTAACCACTGAGCCACCTTGCAGCCCTGAATTCACCTTTTTATACCCAAATTTAAGCCGGCTCACTGGGCTTCTCTGAGATGTCAGAAATTAATCTAACAATTTACAGCAATTTAAACATAACAGGCAACCAGTAAAACATTTTTTTCTGTTCATAAATGCAAGTAAACAACTATAATTTGACATCTTAATCAAGAAATAATAATGTGCTTTAGAGTTTTTTCTTTTTTTTTTTGTAAAGCAGTAAATCTAAAAATTCATGGAAAACAATAATAATTATATTTTAGCATTAAAAAGATCATTTTTGTTAAAGAGCTTGTACATGCTGGTGTATTAACCATCACAGAAACATACCAATGTTAATAGCAATAATAATTCAGGGCAGCTGTGGCATAAACCTTACACTCAGTGGTGGTCTAATAATTTTCTTCAGCACTGTATGTCCAACCCAATATGGCTAATAAGGCAGATTCAAACATGCTTTTTCTAAACCTTCAACCTCACCTCATGGTTTTAAGCAGTAAATAGATATTGCTCTGGTGTCACGGGAGCTGATTGAAGTGTGGAGCATCCATCACATGATAACAAAAGACTTAATTCACTGACAGAGACAGTGAGAACAGTGTAAACCACTGGCAAACCAAGGCATACTGTCTTGGTCAGTATTGACTTGCTGTAGTGTAGTTTTCCTTCTGCACAGATATTGACAACCTGCTCAGCTTAGAGAGGTCTCAGAGCTGATTCCCTGCATGACTTTAGCTCATACCTGCCAACACTCCTGTTGTTCCTGGGATTCTGCTCTGTTTTCTCCTGCTCTCCTGCCCGCCTCCCGTTTAAATATGTTCCCATAAATGTCTCGTATTTTTAACCTTTTTATAAAAGGTTGGCTGTATATACTGTAGGCGTACCCAGCAGGCCTATTTGATTTGTTTGCTCCATTCCTCTGGTAAAGGAGGTGGTCGCATGCAGGGTGACCTTAAACACTCTTTAAAGTAGAAGTTTGCAACTTCAGTGAGAGAACAAAGTGCAACTATCCTTCTGGTCACAAAAAGAGAAACATTGCAACAACAACAAAACAACATTGCAAGTAAATTGCAGGAACAGCAAGGAGATAATCTTGTGTTCTCTCTGAGTTTGATGTCAGCAGATAACAGTTACATTAAGTTGATGTGCGAGCTTGGATTTTTTTTTATTGCGTCTCTTTTCTGCCTCTCTAACAGCTGGGCAGTCAGTGTATGTCTTGGTCTGGCTGGGTCTTGTTTGCTTGCAGCTATTTCTAGTCCTGTGCTCTGTGATTTCATGTCTGACAAAAGTGAAATATGTGTATTTATTATGTTTGATAAATGACGATGGGCTGCAGTGTGTATAAACTGCCACTTGGAACAGATAACCACATCATGGTACCATACTGCCCAGCTTTATTATTACATTAGTTTGGTTGTTCTCTATAAATAGTAGCACTGTGGGGTCTCACTTTAATATATATTATAATCAAGTAAAGCAGTATTTTATTTTTGTAGGCTTTAATCCTTATGACAATTACAAGCACACCTTTAATGACACGACAGGGTTGCTTTCATAATGTTGTTTATAATCCATGTTTGTTGAATTATTACTCTAATTTGACATGTGTTTAACTGTATCGACCTTGGTAACATTGTGCTAATCAAACAAACATGTTCTTCACATTATATCATCATGAACGAATGATTTTTTTTGGGTGGAATCGTGATCTGCGGCCTCAGTCGCAGTGCTCCCTTCCCCACAGATTTACTCAAACTCACATGGTTGCCTGGATACATAGTCTGTCACTTCAACTCAAGGCTAACTCGCAAATCTCTGCATCCCGTTTCCACTCTGATTTTATTCTGTAAGTTCTGACCGGAGGTGGGGATTTAAATCTCTGCAGCTTTGGCACTTACTGAGTTTCTGCCCCTCAAGAAGAGCTGGATAATCAATATCGCTCGCTGTAGAGCTCCTATCAGAGAGCACGAAGCAGAAACCAGAAAATAACTGCAGCAGGGAAATCGTACATAATCCCTGATTGAATCAATTAAGGGATTATACAGAGTGCTGACACTAGGATAGGAGGCAGAGCTCACAACCCAGCGTTAACAGTAATTATCTAAATTCACAACCTCTGATAAGAAGGATTCATAAAAACGGTACGTTCAGGAAGCGGATCCGCTCACCACTGTTCTTCATCCGTCCTGCTGTCTTCTGTTAAATAAGTTACTCCTCCAAGAGTTATGCGTCCGGGGAGCGTCGTCCTAATTATGTCACAGCCAGTCACGATTTTTGCTGTATTCAGGTAGAGTAGGAAGGACAGCACTGTTTATTTTGTTAATGATGCGAATAATGGAGAGAATATTATTAGAATATTATGTCATCAGTTTGGCTTCTCCGTTGTGTAAAGATGCGTTCGTATGCGAGTGTGTGAAGTGAAACTCTGACTTTCCAGCAGCAGCCATTGTGTAGACGAGTCCAGTCAATATGTATGTGTGTGAGTCAGTCCTCCTGAGTGAGCATCATTCTGAAACCACACAATATTTATTGAAACTCTGAGTCAAAGATTCAGTTCAATTTATTCTTTTATTTTGAACATATAAAAAATAGAGAAAGAAAAGAAAATAGCAATATAGAAATAAAAAATAATAATAGACAATCAGACTTCATGTGGGGCTGCAAGGTGGCGCAGTTGGTTAGCACTGTTGCCTCGCAGCAAGAAGGTCGCCAGTTCGCGTCCTGGTAGGGGAACCAGGATCTTCCTGATGGAGTTTGCATGTTCTCCCCGTGCAGCGTGGGTTCTCTCCAGGTTCTCCAGCTTCCACCCACAGTCCAAAAACATGTTGAGGTTAACTGGTGATTCTAAATTGTCCGTAGGTGTGAATGTGAGTGTGCTTGGTTGTCTGTCTCTAAGTGTAGCCCTGTGATAGACTGGTGACCTGTCCAGGGTGTCCTCTGCCTTCACCCTGAGTCAGCTGGGATAGACTCCAGCCCCCCATGACCCTAGTGAGGATTAAGCGGTGTATAGATAATGGATGGATGGATGAAGACTTCCTGTGAGTGACAGATAATACATACATACTCATATATACATATACCTACATACACACCCACATACATTCTGTTGCCACTCCATGAATAGCTGAATCTAAAGGAGAGAAAAAGTACTCTCCAGAAGTATTTGACTCAATAAAGTTTAACTACAACTCTGAAATAATGTAAGCTGGAGAACAATGGATTGACATTATAGTTTACTACTTATTCTTACACAGACAAATTGAGCAAACGGATCTATGCAGTTAACCCAGTACTTCAAAGTAAGCCATTCCCTATTGGTACTTTGTAGGATTCAGTATGTATACTCCTGCATAAACATAAGGATTATGTGGACAGTGGCGGGTGGATCGTGGGAAAATGCCCTTTATTTTCATATCCCAGGTGTGCTTTAGCTGTGTCACATCCCAGTGACTTATGGAGGATTTATCACAAACTCATGCTGCACCAGTGGGCTCATATTTTTTCTTCTTGATATTCTTGAATTTGAGGCGGTTCATTGTTGAGAAGTTTGATAACTCTTTGGCTCCGTCACAAGACAGCAGCAGCCACCTACTGACAGCTGACACTAAAATACAACAGATGAAAGCCCAGAAAATGTTTTCTGAGATGACAGCCTCTCCACTAGGCTCATTTTGCTGTAGTTCTGGAGCTTTTAAACATGATGAGATAATATCACATTATTTTCATCAGCAGAAGGAGCTGTTGTTTTTTCATGTCATTACTAGTTGATACTTTATTCATTTTATAAAGGCGTTAACACAGGGTTGAAATTCAGAGCTTCACTACTTCAGTTTTTAACTTTGTAGTGCTCTCTTGTCTTCTTAGGATGTCTTGTCCCTGACAAGTGAGCAACGTAGGCATGTGATTAGATCAAAGCTTCAGTAAACTGTGGACACTGTGGTGGGACTCTTTTCTCGACTGCTATTTCAAATGATAAACTTTAAACGTCGGCCTGTCGAGATGCCTATCTGATAAAGACCTGCTCACTCAAACATTGTCAGGAAAAAAGTGACCAAAGAAACTTTTCAAGTGCTGTTTTTCTGCGGTAGAATCTTAAACAGTCTTATAGGAGGCGATCTTCTCATCCTGGAATTTAAATGTAGAAAGAAATACCATCAAACAAGGAAACACTTGCACAGCGCACACACACATGTTGTGGATTAGGAGAGCTGCTTCCACTCAGCCAACATGCTGAAGTGAGCATTCATATTGTCTGATGTGTAATGTCAGCGGGTATTTCCAGGCAGCAGATGGTGACAGTTTGCCTACTTAACTTCAGCACAACACGTTCAAACA
Organism: Stegastes partitus; assembly: GCF_000690725.1. Lineage (NCBI taxonomy): Eukaryota > Metazoa > Chordata > Actinopteri > Pomacentridae > Stegastes > Stegastes partitus. The sequence continues at coordinate 80,096 of NW_007579228.1, forward strand.
CACTCGCACACACACACACACACACACACACACACACACACAAACTCAAGCACCTAAACTGTACAAACATTCACCACACACAGAGAAAACAAATTCATACCCGTCTCATGCCTACACCGCCCTCTGACAGTAGCAGGTTACTGTACGCCATTTGAAAGCATACACACAAACACACACACACACACACACATCTCCCAGTGACAAAAGCCTGGCTGTATCAAGAAAGGCATCAGTCCTGTCTCCCACCGATGAGACAGGAACTGCGGCTGACAGATTGATTGAAAGATCTTCCTCCCTCTCTCATCTATCATTTTGACCTGTTTATCATCTTCTTGCTGCTCAATCCATCTGCTGGAAGAAAGAGGGGAATCATTTAGGCCAGTCCTGACCATCAGGTCACCTAGAGGGGCTTTAGACGACACACAGCTGAAGGTCTGTCACGAACACCCTCACAGAAGGCAAAGGGACCCTGATTTGTTCGGCTTGAATCAATACAAAGTGCTATTTACTTGACCTTGTCTTTGTGAACACAAAGGGCTCAGGCCTGCTCTCAACTGATGAAGATGACTGAATGTTATTAGCCCTGTGCTGGTTGAGCTGCTTGATGATCTAATGCCAAAAGTTCTGTACCTGAGTGAGGTTGGGAAAAGCCCCAAATTTAATCTCAGAATGTGAAGGGATTTGTCTAAGCTCCTCTAAGATATGTTTCGGCTGATGGTGTGGGAAGTTTGGATTTTTAAATCTATTCATCTTTCTGATGTTTTGCAGTTGAAAGAAGCAGAAGGCAAAGAACGAAGGAAAAGCTGCAAAAACAGTACATTACACAGGGGATATGTGAGGCAAAACTGTCACTCTGTCAGGTTATGCTTGCTGTAAAACTCCAGTCTCTAATGTTTTCTGTTGCACAATAAAACACCATAATGAACAACTGCACAGATCAACACAGATTGACATTTTGAGATGAAATGAAACACCTACACAGGGTCCTTGTGGGCAAACAAACACAAACTGACTCAGTAGCTAAAACTTTAAAGCTAAATGCAGTTTGTTGTAAAGTCACTCCGTTGTATTGGGGAGGTTATTGCTGTGTTTGTGATTAACTGAAAAGCATGGTACTGAATTTAAAACATAAATGACAGTGGTTTTCTCCGTTTTTTGGGTCTAAATAAGCGACCAGCTCCATGCTAATTATACAGTACTCATCTGCAACCAACATTTAACACATTAAAGCCACATGCTGAGATTGTTGGAGCAGAACAATTCATTGCTTGATTTGCTTTATAGGCTTTTATTATGGTGCTTTACAAATAAAACGTAGAGAAAAAATGCTAGTAATAAAAACATTAATAAGTAGCTGTGCATAAACAGTTCAGACAATTAACTAAAAGAAAGTAGCTGAAACAATTAATTAAACCCAAAGGGGATGCAATTATTTAAAATAATGCATAAAAATTGCCACTATTGGATATACAGTTGATATAGTTAGCTTAAATAAACGCTACTATCTAAAGATTTAAAACAGGTAGCTATGTGGATAAGCAGTTTGACTAATTAGCTGAAAGAAAAACAATTGGAACATTTAGCCAAAAGAAGCCAGAATTCAAACAACTAGCTCGAATGTATGGATCCACAGCTGACATAATTAGCAAACAGCAGTGGTGGGCCGTCTGTCGTATCTGCAGCGACCTGCACAAGCTAAAACTTTATCATAAAAGTATTACGTTTTTTTTTTTTGTTTGTTTGTAAGTTAAGCAAGTGGACATTCTGAGCCCTAAAGCAAATTAAAACTTCTGCCACAAACACGACTAGACAGACCCCACTTTTAGCATTAGCCTCCATGGTGATAGAACAGGACTTCTTGTTGGAAGTGAAACACACGGATTACCTGCTCAACAGAGTGATTGGGTTTCATGCTTTAATGATGGCATTCATTCTCACTACATTAGATACCTGTCTGCGGTGCAACGTCCTGTTATGCTGCCGTTCTGCATAATATTGATGGTTTCTATAGCCGTGGCGTCATAGTGACGGTGTTGAGAGGTGATTCAGGTTGGACGCCACTAAAGGCCTCGGAGTAAAATGCATGTCCCGCCACTGGCAATCAGTAATGGAAGAGTTGAAATAATTAGCCAAAGAAATGGATATATATCTGACATTATAACTACAAATAATGAATAAAGTATTTAAACAAGTGTTCAAAGTTATGATCAAATTGAAATATTGAGCTTTTGCCTTGTGGTGTCTGCTTCAGTCTCACATTTATTCATATGTGTTTATACTTGTAGGTTTATATTGCTTGGACGTTGTATTTGAAATGTGAAATAATAACCTAAACACTGTATCAACTGTAAAAACCTTTCTTGTTCTAATGTTGAAAACCAAGTTCTTGTTCATGTACACATGCTGAATCCTGATTTTAGTCATGGCCTTCTGTATTGGTGCCATCACTCACAGAGAGATGTAAAAGCTCTCAACTGTGCAACCTAAAGTCCCTGGAAGTCTGCACACTGAGCAGTTTTACAAAGACCTTTTTCAGAGACACACTAACAATGAACACAACAGCACAGTAAACTAAGACTTGTAGGTCACCCAGAGACGTCCATTTAAAAGGAATGCCATGGTCGGTGCTGCAGAGCGTCCTGCCGGCACTCCTCTTTCTTGGAAACCAACATGAAAAAGCTGTGATAATGGAGTGCTCAGCATGAGCTTAGAGTAAAATAAAATGCTGTGAGTGCTGCAGAGAGGTGGTTAAACCCCACTTTACACTATTTGGCAAGACATTTTTATCAATTTGGAAACTGGCACGATAGAGCATTTTATACGGAGTCCTTAAAAGAAAAAGCCTGGTGAAATACGTGGCTTTGACGTGGTTTTTCATAGGTTTTGTGAGAAGAAAAGAACACTTTTCAAAGGTTGAAAGGTTGGTTTACAGTAGAATAAGCAGAAATGGAGAACAGATGAGACAGGAGACAGTAAACGTATATGCTGTTCAGAATTGTATTGTTTTTTGTATCAATCACATCAAACTTCTTCTGAGTCAAAGTCACTTTGAGATGCAAGTGTCCTCATCAGACAGTCCGCTACTTTGTTCCAGACTGAAAAATCTCAACAACAGTTAGACGGATTGGCACAAAAGGTCCCCAGAGGATGAATCCAGCTGACTTTGTTGATCCTCTGATCTTCAAGCACCACTATGAGGATGACATTCAGCTCCACCAAGCTTTCTGTTTACTCAGCAGAATAGCTCAATTTAGACTTAATTGGTGTAAATACTGAGGTGATGCCCTGATCTTTTCCTCTAGCACCACAATCAGAACTATAGATCTTTATGACAATAAATAATATTTCAGTTATTGTCATTAAGCAAATGCAAGTTTGGTAAAGACATTCATGTCCCCAGAGAATTCATTTTAATAACCTCGATCCCCTAATTATATTTCAGTTTGCCCAACACTTTGGTTAATAACTGAATGGTTGCACAAGTATTGACGTTTCCACCAACTTTAGCAGTAATTTTTGCTTAGTGGTAATTAGAAATATGAGCATCCGAACCAGCTGAACTAAGACTTAGTCACAATCTGCTAATTATCAAGCATAATGTCCTGACTTGTTTAGTTAACTGACGGCTACAGAATGCAAGTGCAACCTTACCTTCTAACATCACAATGATATGTGACACATTAAAATAAGGTGTAACATGTGATTTCAGTATCTTGAGCAAGCCTGTACCTGAGCTTTTACTGCTTGTCTCCTGATTGTCTTTCTTTTCAACAAACATTTTCTTTCAACTTTAAGCTAATAAACCGTTAAAAAACACTCTCAGAATACAACCCGGCCATGTAGCTGCTGGACTCGGTCACTCTGTTAATCAGAACTGTAGTTTAACTGCAGAACCTTGGACTTAATCACTGCGATCAGAGTGACAAACTGTGGTCACTGTACTGTAGGTCTTAGCGTACCGTTAGGCACAGCATAGTTGGTGTCATTGAGTTTAGCTAATCTCTGAGAGCTGACTGAAACTTGCCTTTTGTAATAAAAAGAGGTCCTTCATAGGCCAGTATGTGTCTAATGGATTTCAGCAGAAAGAGTAGGCTTTGTAATTGAACCACCATTTCTGCATGGTGATATGAGTCAGCGATCCGTGTTCTTTCTGTACTTACGTGAGCTTATTTTGTGCTAATGCTCGCTAAGCCTGGTGGCTTGTTGGGCACAGTTAGATGGGGTTGCCCACTGTTCCAAATGGAGTGACCTTCTCTGTGGCAGAGGAAAGGGAATTACTTCTGTCCTGCCGTCATTTCTACTTTCTTCCTCACCTCAGGTCCCCATATAATACCTTCTCTTCTGCTTTTTATATGAATTGCATTACTCCAAAATGACACTTTCACCACTGGGAGACAAGTGTCAACCACTCCTCGCTGATAGAAAGCAGCACTCTAAGCCAACTCTGTAGAAAAGTACTAAATGTCTAAAGATGATAAAATGGGAGCAATTTTGTAAAGAACTTATTCTTTCTTGTGTTTTTACTTCACCCGTAACTCTCTCTTCTTCTGTCTCTTTTGTGTCTTTTATGTCCATTTTCCTGATCGTTCTGCCTTGATTCCAAGCTCATGTTTATCTCTGAATTTCTTCTTCAATTTCCTGCACTTCCATATACTCAAATCTTTCTCTCTTAGATTTTACACATTTTTCACATTCACTAAAATGATCGTTACAGCCTGCAGCTGGTTAACTTAGTTTAGCTTAAAGACTAGAAATATCTATGTATTTACAAAATAAAGCTCATTAATTAACATGTTTTTTTTCCATGCAAAAATATATATTGTTAGGAGTTATGTCACACCTTTTTTTGGGGGGGGGCTGATTAGCAGGCAACCAATCTGGACATAGCATTTCATTAAATTAACACATTTATACGCTTCAAGCTAAACAAATGAGATATAACATTGTAATAAGTGATCTTTAGCGGCGCCAATAGTCGTCTTTTTCTTTTATTACTAATTTCCAGTCTTTATGTTTAGCTAAACTAACTGCCTGGATCATATCAATCCAATCTAATGCTCTACAAGAAGGTCAGCGTCAATTTTCCCAAATGTTTAATCATTAATATGGATTGTATGTGCAATATGAGCATATTTGTGATTTCTCCATGGATTGTAAACTGGAGCAGAGAGGAAAACATCAGATTCTGCGTGAGTCAGCGTCTGGATATAAGCCTTCCTTCGTATCAAGGATCATTACTGGTGATGAGGTGGGCCTGCAGCTACCATCAAGAGAACAAACAGCAGTTTTCAGAGTGGAAGAGCCCAATGTTTCCAAGATTAGACATGGTGCAGCAGGTCAGGAGGGCAGTTGTCGTGAGATTTGGCTCCCTGTAACTTCTGTAATTTAGGTTGAAAAGTTGTCCTTTTGACACAGCTCACCACCGTAGATGCTACTTGACATGTTTACACAGCAGGACTTTGAGAGAGCATTCTAAGTTGTGAGGGACCGAGCAACAAAGCAAGAGGAGTCGCAGATGTTTTCAAAAAAGGGGTTTTATTTAACCCAAAAAAATGACAAATAAAAATTACAAAAGCAAGTGCTAAGCTCTGGGCTCATAAAATGAGGTCAAATAAGCAGAACTGAACTAACACTATAGTGACAAAAATGATTAACGATGAATGCCTTTTTGTTATCTGTTGAACAGACTGTCAAAACAAACCCTTATACAATCGCTCTCTAACCTTGATTCCACATTTTTCTCCACATTTCACACATAAAAAAAGCAGTTTCTCATTTAAATCGAAAAACCTTCAAACACGATTCACCTGAACCTCTCCAAAAACCAATCAGCACTTCAAAACAGAGCCCGTGGGGCAAAGGCAGCAGCACCTTGAACCAGTCTGGAGTGGTGGCCAGTGACTGGGATTGAACTGGGCACGATGAGGGGTTGATGCTGGACTGAGATTTCGTGAACAACACCATTAGGTCAATCAAACCATGACGCACACGTCTAATATGACCTGTTTTGAATACAGAACACTGAGTGATGTGTGTATTAAAGCTGTGTGTGTGTATGCACAGTGTACCTGTTTTGGGGCTTTTATCTGTTTTGTACTCCAAAGCTTTGATGTTTTTCTCTAGATTAGCGATTCCCCCGTGAGCCTCTGATGGGATTCTATTTTTTATCACGTTACAGCAGTCTTCAAAATTATCTCTTTCTACAGTATATGTATGTGCCTCCTGTGGTTTTATACAAACTCATTCTCCTACGCAGATGCTGTGAAATTGCTTTTACAGTTTTGTTTACCTTTGCCTGTGATTCTTAGCGCACATACACACACCTACACTCACCGACTTAAACATACATGCTGCGCAGGTTCACGTGTGCTATGAAAATATAAAAAAAATATGAATCCATCAGTATGCAGGGTGTCAGTGTCACCGCAGGTGTTTTGCAGGCTGATTATCTGATTCATTTTCAGAAATGCTTCTCTCTGGTTTCCTTTCTGTCCCCCTCATCCCCCCCCCCACCTATCCATTTATTTCCTCTCTGTCTATCTTCTCTCTCTCTGTCTCTCAATCTGTCAGCCTCTTTCTCTCCACTTCCCTCCATCCTGATTCCTCTTCTCCATCTCTTTCGAATTTTCAACAATCAGCAGCATTGGTAAGGCTATTTTCCAGCTCTTTGCCAGCACTAGCATCCTTAATTTAGGGTCAGAGGTGCTGTTACATGCACCTCAAAGCACCGCTGGGATAAAAGAAAAGTGGGTAATGTGGCCTCGATTGGTTTCACCTCAGACTAACAGGCTTTTCCTGGAGCTCTAGTAGAGGAATTTAGTTGTTTGCTTGGAAGAGGCGGTTTTTGTGGTGCGTATGTGATCTTCTCTCTTCTTGATCCCTTCACACACTGGACTTTGTCAACTGGTGCATGTCGTCTTTGTTGTAACTAAGCTTGATTAATCGGATTTAGAGTTAAAAACTGCTCTCTAATTGTCTCAAATTGTGTCCCCGAACAGGCTTCTCCCATTTGTGAAATTGTTCAGTATTGCCGGCTATAACACTGAAAAAAAAATCACAATTTAATTGCGGGCTTCTGTTGCAATCCCGATGACAGGATCGCAGCGCCATTAAAAATGATGGTAACTCTGTAATTATGATGAATGGTGTGTGACAGTGTGTGGCAGCGAAACACTAGCCTCTGTATTAACTGACACAGCTGACATTAGCCCAGTGAGGGATAACGGATCCTCACCGGGCCCTGAGGAAGTATTGAACTCATGAGGTTGACTCAATTCCCCAAGCATGTATCTGCGCGCGCGCACACACACACACACACACACACACACGCACAGCATGCACTGTCACAGAAGATTTATACAGTGTACATGCGTGATGACACACCGCTGACTGCACTCACACCGATTCTCCTGCCATGCATGTGCAGACACACTCATGCATTCAAGTGTTTTCTCGACCGGAGAGAACACAAACTTTAATTTCATGACATCAAAGAGCCATCTCTTCCTCTCAGCCCCAAACCGTCTGCTTATTTCCTCCACTGAACTCCCATTTTCCTCAGGAGTGTAATTTTGTACGAGCAGCACGATGTCTTGCCTTTCATGTCAGTGCTAATGTGGTTTGCGACGTCAGTATGTGTGTTTAAGTGGCAAATTTAAAAAGGTGAAGCGTCCAAAAGATGATTTAGATTTTTCATTATTTCCTTCCTTCTTAATATCTACAAATGTTCAGGGAGATTTGCTTTGACAGAATCTCGTGTTGTTTCATATATCAGAGTAATGCAATAAATGTGATACAACAGCAGCAGATTTCCATGAAGAACTCAATTTCAGCAGCGGCAGCAGAAGAGCTTCTCTGTGGTGCTCGCTGCAGCTGCAGTTTTTTCCCCATGTCTCACCTCAGTGCAGTCCATTACGAGCATTTGCTATCAAGGGACTTTATTATGGGCCAAAAAAAAAAAAAATCACTATGATCCCACCATTTCCACCCGCGAGCATGTATTTCACATAATGGCACCCACACACTTTGACATGTTGTGTAAAATAATCTGTGCTGTGACCCCTCCTGACAAGGGGTTATGAGCAAAAGCCATTTCCCTGCTGTTTTACAGCCTCCCTGATGATTTCTGCTCCTGCTGCTGGGGTGCTGTTTTTGCTTGGCCCCGATCCGTCTCAGCATGACCCCGAGGTCGTCATGTAGTGCCACGGCAGCGCTTTCATGAACTGGGACGAAGCTTAATCTGTGGGTTTGCTGTGATCAGTTAGGGTTACACTGATGGATGAGGTACGGGCCTTAAAATAAGCTGTCAGTCTTGTGACGTGGTCAAACCTCAGTTGTATAATTTATCATTATCACCAGCACTCGCCTGCATGTGCACACATACACACATTCATTTTAACTCACTTTCAGCTATTATGAATAAATGTGACCTCTCCTTTTCCCTCCCAACAGTAGAACAGCAACAACAGGAAGAGATTTATTATGACGTTAATGAGGTGAAATTATTTTCTGCACTACAAAAAGACTCGTTCCTGTGGTTTCCTTTGGACACGTTGTAAAATAGCTTAACTATAGTTTCAAGCTCAACAGAGGTCTGCCTCAAGCTGAACCTTAACATTTTTAAGCTGAAAAATGACTTTTCTTTAAAACCTTGATTTACAAAACATCAGCTATTGCAAAACAAAGTGGATATTCGAAGAGGAGCGTTGATGTTCAAAAATATTTAAATATTTGTGAGCACATGCGTTAGATAACAGGAGAATATGTTGCTTGTCATGGACTGTTTTAGGGAAATATGCTTATTCTCATTCTTGCTGATGTTAAAAAAAAACTGAAGTAACAAAAAAAAATCCACTGTGTTACAGGGAGTTAATATGATGGACTATGTCTTGGTCAGGAGCAGTGACAGTGAGTCTGCTGGTTGCTGGGCAACATCAACATGCCGGCAAGATTGAAGATTTCATTCGCCACACATAACACCCAGTGAAATGGCAAATTGACATTGACACTGTCATTGTCTTTTTTTTCTCTTTGGTTTTTGCAGAGATTGAATAAATGAAACAGACCATGTTAATTTGTGAGCTTTAGATGGATTTTGTAACCTTTTACCAGAGACAGGCTGGTTGTTTTCCCCCATTTCCACTCGTTAAATGAAGCTAATTGACTGCTGGCTCTAGCTTCATAATTCACAGATAATTATCAGAGTGGTGTCAATGCTCTCTTTTAACTTTTTTGCAGTTGGTAGTTTGTTTCTTGGCTTCCTTCCCATTTGACCTAACATGTAAACAGAATCTACTTTTTTTCCTGCTTTTTGTTGTTGTTGTTGTTGCACTAAAACAGTAATCTCAGACTTGGAGAACACACATGGATGAAGCTTGTTTTAAACATACATTTGTTCAGTTTCAGGTGTAACAAATCTCCAACCTCAATCTGTCCAGCAAATCTGATTTGGAAATCTCCTCAAGCAGAGGATCCAAGCTACATCAATGGGAGATTATATTTGTTTACACAATGACAGCGTCACTCGTTAACAAATATGTAATATCTTCCATCTGTGCAAATGGAGGCGATCCATTAAATGTCGCCTGCTCATGTGTAAAATGCACTCATGCTGGATTTTACTGACAGCTCTCATTCCCTGTGGTTAAGTACTGATCCAGCCATGGGAGGTTTACTCTTCCAGTAGCACTGTACATGGGACACACACTCTAGAATAAACGAAGCACACTTCACCGATCACTTCTCACCTCCCTGTGTGGTTCTTCTTCACTGCAGCTTCTTCCATTCCCTGCATGCTGAGCTGCACACACACACACTCAATCAAGGAAACAAACATACTGAACACAAACTGTCTTTTCAGCATATACTGCTATACATACAGACATGCTGAGTCACACAAAACATACATTTACTGGGTAAACACTAAACAGAGAAAAGCTTCCACAGTCACACAACGCATGTGCTGTGAACCGTTTAAAAATTCATGCACGTATGCTCTGTGCTTCCGGGACTCAGTGTAGGTACACCGCAGTGGCTCTGTACATTCAGAGGGGATGGGATGGTTGGAGTTTTAAAGAAATCTGCAGAGTTTTCAAGGGATTGGGTCATTTTTCAGCTTTGAGAGAGAGAGCGAGAGAGAGAGGACAGTCACAGAATGCCTCCCCTGATAGCTAAAGCTTTGGTTGTAGCCATGCTAGCAGTTTCTTTAGTCCCCAGACTGAAATATCTCAACGGCTGTTTTATGGATTGCCACAAAATTGTGTAGCTGTGGACATTATGGTTGCCATGGGGACAAGGCCTACTTCCTTCACCACTTGTCAGTTAATTTGCTTCATCGCCAAATACCAGTCTCAGCGGTACACCATTTCCTATTGTTAACAAGCTGACAACCTAAGCTGTTCTACAATGTTGCTGCTTAACAAAAGCATGTTAGCACTTGCACCTCGATGTTAGCATGAACACATGATGTATGGTGTCAGAGCTGTGAACAGGGCTTCAGACAATACATCTTATATAATAAATATCTTACTATTTATCCAACCATCCAGCCATCCTTTTTCTTTCGGGTTGCAGCAAGCTAAGCAGGACATGCCAGATGTCCTTTGACCCAGCAGCAATTTCTAGTTCTTCCTGGGCAATCCCAAGGGGTTCTTAGGCCAGATGAGATATGTCATCCCTCCAGCTAGTTCTGGGTCCACCCTGAGGTCTCTTTCCAGTTGGACAAGCCTTGAAATCCTCCAAAAGATTGTCCCCAGGGGGCCTCCTAATCACATGGCCAAACCACCTCAGCTGGACTCTTTTGACGTGACAAAGCAACAACTCTCTTTCGAAAGCCTTCTGAATGTCCGACCTCCTTACGTTATCTTTTAGGCTGAGCCCAGTGAAGAACCATCATATAAAGGAAACTAATTTTGGGTGCTTGTATCAGCAGCCTCTTTCTTGCGGTCACTACTCAGGCCTCGTGACCATAAATGAGGGTAAGTTAAAAGCTTTTCCTTCGAGATCAGTCCCTCTTCATCACCAACGTCTGGTGCAATGCCCACAATCATGCTGATGTTGCCCCAATCTGCCTGTCCAACTCAAATTTCATTTTCCCGTCACTTGTGAACAGGATCCCGACAAACTTAAATTCCTTTGCTTGGGGCAGCAACTTGCACCCAGCCTAGATGAAGCAATCCAGCAGAGACCCATGACCTCAGACTTGGAGGTGCTTACTCTCATCCCAGCCCATCGGCAAGACGTGACTCTGAAGTTGCAGAGTTGCAGAAGGGGTCATGGGACTTTGACATCCAATTCCACCTGTGATTTGAGGACATAGGGCAGACCTACAACCTTGTCCCCTGGGAAACTTGCCGTTTTATGAGCCATCTGGTCTTTGTTTAGCTAACACAAGAGCTGTGTTCATATTCTCGGCACGAAGCCAAGATCATAAAAATTAGAGTTTTTAAAATAATTGGAGGAAAATATAGTATATAATTGATGAAGCCTGTGTTGTGTCTTTTTGGTCATGGAACAGATTCAATTTTGCCTTTTTCTTTTAGTAAAGATAACCTTAATTTTCTGATTTTTTGAAATCCATCTGCATATTACACAGATAAAAATTAGACACTCTTAATTTAAATCTAACAAGCCATAATGAGTGTATAGAGGAGCTGTTTCAAAAAAAAAACACAGTGTCACATGTGGTTTATACAGTCCTGTTTATAAAATAATTCCTTCTTCATAGTCACAACACTCCACGTAGGCTCCATATGGTGGCTAATGCAGACTGGTTGCAGCTCAGGGGACAGGTACCTGCTGTGCTTCACACAGCTGGCAATATGCTATTTAGCATTTAGTGCATAAATTTGCCCATCTTACATATGAAATGGAGCTTCATAAGACTGGATTGGTTCCTCAGTTTTGTTACAAATGAAACCCCAGAAGTCTGAATTTGTGCTTTTGAGACTGTCATTGGTACACTGTAGTTTCATGGTGGAAATACTGGCGTCGACTGCTTATTTTGCTCATGGTATGTGTTCTACCATATCAAAAACATATGGACAGGGGCGCCCCTATAGCTCACCTGGTTGAGCTGGCGTCCCAAGTACAGGGGCTGCAGTCCCCGACGCAGCGGTCATGGGTTCGAGTCCCGCTCATGACCCTTTGCTGCAGGTCCTTCCCCCATTCTTCTCCCCCCACTTTCCTCTCTCTCTGTCCTATCTATCCATCCATCCATTATCTATACACCACTTAATCCTCACCAGGGTCACGGGGGGCTGGAGCCTATCCCAGCCAACTTAGGGTGAAGGCAGGGGACACCCTGGACAGGTCACCAGTCTATCACAGGGCTACACTTAGAGACAGACAACCAAGCACACTCACATTCACACCTATGGACAATTTAGAATCACCAATTAACCTCAACATGTTTTTGGACCTTGTGGGAGGAAGCTGGAGAACCCGGAGAGAACCCACGCTGCACAGGGAGAACATGCAAACTCCACGCAGAAAGATCCCGGTGCCAACACCAGGACGCGAACCGGCGACCTTCTTGCTGCGAGGCAACAGTGCTAACAAACTGCACCACCTTGCAGCCCCTGTCCTATCTAATAAAGCCCCCCCCAAAAAAGGCCCAAAAAATATCTTAAAAAACAAAAGAAACATATGGACATATTAACAAGGTACAAACCAAATTTTTATGTTAGGATGTTGGTAAAATCAGGAAGGGTTCATTGTCAAAATATCAACTGGTGTGGTGGATTTCTCCTAGAATATGGAAAGTGAACTGAAGAAACATGCCATTTTACTTGCAGACTGCGTTGACTTACTAAAGCTATGGAATACGTACCTATTTTTTGTAGTCAATAATATTTTGTTGGGGTGGTTATTTTATATTGCATTTTTTCTATACATTGATATTATAAGCGGTTTTATGTTAGAGATTAGCTAATGAAATAAATAATTTCACTACTGATTTAAGTAATAGCTTGTTAAGTGAGCACTTTCCTGCAAAGGATCAATAAAGAATCTATCTCTCTTATTATGATTATTATTTGCAACAGCCTCCAGAAGCTTTGTGTGGACTGTCACAAATTCTTTAAAAAAATATTTTCAATTCTACGAGAACACGAACTGACAGGACAATTGCCAAAAAAAACTAAGTTGTTCCTTTAAATTGATCCATTCAAGCCTTGGTGTCACATGGTACACAATCTGAGTGTGTCACGTGTGACAGGACTGGCTTGATGGACCCCTGCATGAACAGTGACATGGGCAGAATGTCACAGCCATATGGTGGCAGTGAAGCATCTGATTAAAAGCTCGGATGTGTGAAACGAGGAGCCTTTTTTTTTTTTTTTTAAATCTGAACTACTGACTCAGTGAGGGAGCATGCAGCGTTTGTCTGTGTGTCCATGTGGATACGTGTGTGGACATGAATATGTGTGTGTGTGTGTGTGTGTGTGTGTGTGTGTCATGTGTCAACCAGATGGAGCTCTTGACAGTGAACAGTTTCAGTGTAGGGGGGTGGCGAGGCGACATTGAAATGATGTCACTCAGTCCTCTTCCTGTCTCTCCCTAATTAAATAAACTCTCTCCCTGTCTCCCTCTACCTCACTCTCCCGCTCTGTCTCCCTCTAATTCCATCAGATCCGGATCCCCTTGGTACGCTGCAGGGGCAGGTGGTAAATGTGTGTGTGCGTGTGTGTGTTAGGAGTGCAGGGGGTTAAACATGCGGATAAGACAGCGGGTGCAGTGAATTCATGGCCTTCCACCGTTTGACAAATGACTCTGTCAGCCTCTCGAAGGGCAGCGGCCCTCCATCGACCCTCAAGGTGCCCTTCCACATTTTCAACTGCTACTATGAGGGCAGAAAACCACAAGTGCAATAAACTTAATGAGCAAATATGCAGCTGGTACCTCTGGGGAGCACAGTTAGCACATTTTATTGTGTCTCAATGTATAGTGTATGCACCTTTTAGCAGGGTTTGGCTGCAGAAGGAATCAAATCGTTAAAAGGGCAAATGTTGTGCTGAGTAATCCAACAAGATTTGTAAAGAGAGCACTGGCTCTACAGAGGCTGTTCAAAGTTGTTAGCAGGAATGTGGCTGTTCCAGGGATTAAACTTGTGACAACCCATTATTAATTTAAAAAAAAAAAAAAAAAAAGTTACTGTCAAAATATGCATTTAGAAATGTCAACTTTTCAGAATCAAAATCAGAATCAACTTTAATGCCCAAGTATGTACACAACTTACAAGAAATTTGGTTCCGGCTGTTGGTGTCGCCCTAGGACTGAGCAAGGAAAAGAATAACAAGAAAGTAAAATAACTATTGAACGATTAGTATTAGTACCGTCGCCTCACAGCTAGAAGAGGCCCGGTTTGCGTCCCGGCCTGGGCCTGGGATCGTTCTGCGTGGAGTTTGCATGTTCTCCCTGCGCAGCGTGGGTTCTCTCCAGGTTCTCACCAGTTTCCTCCCACAGTCCAGAGACATGTTGTGGTTAACTGGTGATTTTAAATTGTCCGTAGGTGTGAATGTGAGTGTGCTTGGTTGTCTGTCTCTAAGTGTAGCCCTGTGATAGACTGGTGACCTGTCCAGGGTGTCCACTGCCTTCACCCTAAGTCAGCTGGGATAGACTCCAGCCCCCATGACCCTAATGAAGATTAAGTGGTGTATAGATAATGGATGAACTTTTCATTAGCTAAGAGCAGTAGTATTGTTTCAAGAACCCATGTTATATCCCTTTTAACAAATTAAAGGCCCCATATGGTAAAAATCCATTTTTATTGGGTTTTGTGGTTGCTATAAACCTGTCGGTGTTAAGTGTAAGCTGTTAAGAAATGAAGACATTTACCTCTGCCATTCCTGAAGCCCACCCAACTAGATAACCTCCCAGCTTTACAAGCCAGTAAGAAATAAACTGAGCTGCTCCAAACCCACTGAGGTTTACAGTAGTAAATACGCCAAATATTCTACTGTTGGCTACCAGCATGAACACAAAAGTCTTGATGCTCTCCCAGCCTCTGAGGAACTGAAGACCCACCAGGTTACTCTTATTTTTGTTGGCAATGTCACCACAATAGTAGGAAAACCCTCAATATTGGTGTGTTCTGCAGCCTGTGTGGCTAACGTTACCATTAGCTTTGATCATATGTCCAAGTCAGAGCACTGAGGACATGGTAAAGGAGAAGGAAATTCAGATGGTAGAACTTTTAGACTGATTGGAAACAAGTAAACATGAGCTGGGTGGATTAGTGTGGTTTTATAATGGCATCTGTTGTGCTTTAACGAAACCTAAGCTCAGCCAGTATTTACAACTGGCTTGGCTTCTCTCCTGCTCTCTGTGCTCACATATACTGCATTTGAGTCCCTAATAAACCTGATCTCAATTCCATATTTTTCTTTTTGTGTTGTCAGACAACAGAGGAATTATACAAGTATGAAATAGAGACTGAAATGCAGCCACTGCACAGCGCTACAGTTAAAGACACAGATACTGAAACGGCCCATTTAGAAGAGGACCGGGACTTATACAGTCATGGTGATATAAATCTTTGCTGTGCCTTAAAAATGGAAAGACACATTCTAAGGACATTTGAGACTTTAAATAATTTACTGGAAAGGGGCACAATATGGGACCTTTATTGTAAGTCTCACATGTCTCCAGAATGTGTCCTTCAAGTTTCACCTCAAAGTACTGCACAGATTATTCACTCTTTCATACATGTCATACCCTGATTTTAGCCCTGCTCCAAATGGGCTGGCTTTTTTTTTAGTGTGTGTAGTTTCAAATTCAACTGAACTGCTGCCGTTCATGCCTCCTTCAGGAAAAGACTCTGTTTTTACTCTGTTCAATGAGTGACAGAGAGGAGCCCAGAGGAGGAGGAGGAGCCATCAGTACTCATACTGTTTTGGCATCACAACTGGCTGCAAATCTGAATGGCTCATTCAGGGACTCTGATCTATGGAGAAAGGAGGGGGAAAAAAGGGAAAGAGGGTCTTCTATCTTGTAAGTTTCTAGCTATGCTTAGGACACATAATTATGTTTCGGAACAATGAAAAACAGTATGCATAATATGGCCCATCCTAGATGCACACAAACATTGATGGATGTTGTAAATAACCATAGCTCAATCAGGAAACCAAAAACAATCAAAGAAAGGTTCAAATACCAGTCAAGTGATTTATCTGACATGATGTGCCATGTGCAGCGTAAGGAGAAAGTAAATGAATATATTTGGAGTCTTTGGTAATTAGACCCCATCAGAACATCATCTTTTTAAGGGGGTCAACATACCTCGAGCTATAAAGGAACATCTCCTACATGGAGTTGATTTTGTTTGCTTTTATTTATCCAGAAGCCAGAAACACAATGACATTAGGACATTGAAAAAAATGTGCGTGGGGGTACCAGTCATGATGTTGAGCAAACATATTGTGTGTTATTTTGTTAGGCTAAAGTTGTCATAGTGATGTTGAGAGGACCTGAGTTAGTGAGTGAGGCGATGTACAGAGGAATCAGCTCCGGCTGAACTGCAGTAAAGGAGGACAGGTGTTGTTAAATGGGATCAGATTGTCCTCAAGGGTTGTTGCAAGCTTTCCCAGGTTTTCAGATCGAGCCAGTGATTCACTGATAATTTTGTTATGTCCTTCCAGTTTAGCAACATGGAGTGCTTGGCCACAGTTAATGGTATTAAGACAGAAAGTTTGGATGTGTTGTGAGATTGTAAGTGAGGTGAAAGTGCTTAAAAGGCAGCTGGAGTTGGAGAGGCGGATGCTGAGGGTGAGGATCTCGGACAGCTTTGCTGTTACTTTTGATTAAAATTGCCCAACTTGTGTACAGAGCCAGAATGCAAGGAAGTGGCTGTCTGTTTTAGCGGGGAATGTAGACGAGCGGTTGAAAGGTTGTCAGCATGGTTGATCATGGGGCCCCTAAGGCCTGTTCTATCAGGCCTGTAACTAATGCTATCTAGAGCAAAGTTTGATTTGTTTTGAAACTGACAGATATGTCTCTCTAGCAGAGATAAAACCTGCAAAAGCTGAAAAAGATGCACATATCAGACAGTTAGCTATTTTAACATTGGCTAAGGCTATGCTAACAGCTGAAAGAGCTGGGTTATGCTAGAGGCGAACAGATGACAGCCACAGATGACACTCGACAAATCACTAATTCTAACAAATTATGCAAGAGGAAAAGATTAGGAAAACAGCAAAAACAGCAGACGTAGCTGCCGGAAAAGACAACCATTTTCAGTTTCACTGTAAATGGAGGAGAGCAACATTCTGTCACCATCACTTTAATGGGTAGTCATCCTCATTAATGAAGAAACCTAGTTCATAATAACAGCTTCCCTTCTATCACAAGACATGATACATAACATTTAAAGTATATCGGTTCAAAATAATGGTTACTGGCCTCCCTGATTACCAATAATCCATATCTGTATCAGCCTGAAAGAAATCCTTTGCTCAGTCTCCCGTCTTGACACTGGTGGCAGTGGAGGAGCAGATCTTCAGATGGTGGATATGGTGCGGGGCAAAACTACTGACGAGCATATAGACACTATAGACTATCTGGTTGTGATGAAAATTGGTCATGAAAGGAGGAAATGGAGGAGCATTGAATCAATCAGACACTGAAGTGACAGCTGACAAATTGATTGGCTCAGAGATGGAGGCAAAATCTGATTGGTTTAAGAGAGGGAGGAACGTCTACAGTCAGCATATGTGATGAGTTATTTGTGGGATGAAAGAGAAAGAATATGACTAGATAGTATAATCACAGTATTGCTAGATAAACCGTCAGTAAGGTTTATTTGCATACCTTGTACTATGTTCATTGGTGACTACTTAAATCTATTAAAAGTAAGACTGCTTTCAGAAATAAGGCCTTGAATCTTTTTTTATCCATCAATAAACCTCATGCAAAGTTCAGCAAATGGAAAAAAAAAACTAATCAGATGAATTCGATATGACCATCTTTCCCTTTAAAACAGCAGGTAGGTTGTTCGGAGCGTCTTGAGGAAGTTGTCACAGTTTGTCTGTGGATTCAAGGCTGCTGTCTCGGTGTCTATTGTCTTGATGACATTGAGATGAGAGCTTTGTGGGGACGACACCATCTGTTGCAGGACTCCTTCTTTACTGAAGATAGTTCTTTACGTCATTCTGCAGAATGAATCTGGCACTTAACAGATGCCTCCCTGATGGTAGTGGCATCCGCCGACACCTGCAGCCGGTTTTAAGAGTTTTATCGTGAGTTAGTTTGTGTGAAAATTTTGTCGAAACACGCCTGAAGGAAAAACTGTTTATAGCTGTTGCGAAAGGTCACAGTTGAAGGTAGGAGAAAAACTGCTGTTATAGAGTAGTGAGACAAGATGAATCATACAAATAGGGACAATCGCAAACACTTTTAAACAGTGTGCCTTAAAATACGTTTGTGTTGCTGTGAGAGAAATAACTGTAGGAAGAAAAACAGAAGACTGGTGGACAGAAAGCTCCTAGTCTTGCATGAGATTTCACCTCTGCATACATAAACAATCACCTCCTGACAGTTGTGTGCTTGTCAGATTACTTTTTGGAAAAAAAACTACAAAATTGTTAGACGAAGTGAGAGGATGTTCTGGACTCTGCTGGATAATGTATTGACTCCAGATGTTTATCAGCTGTAATTATTTCAGCTTTGCCTCTGAGAAATTGTGGTTTGTTCATCGTTTTGACATGGCAGATGGGTTCAAATACAACAATGCCCATGACCCTCAGGCGCTGTCGGCATGAAGAAGAAGCCAAGCGTAAATACAAATGGCATTCAAAGCACTTCATCACGGCAGTTAAGAAATCATCTGTGCTAACTTTTGTTAAATGTGAAACAGAATTCAAAGCAAACAGACGTAAGCTGATTTTAGATTTATCAACAGCGTAATGTTCAGGTCTGATCCTGCTCTTTAAAGGATAAAGCGGTGTATAGGTGGTGGATGGATGGAGTTTCATGCTGATCTACGCTGTGGAAGTGTTGTGGAACTGCAGATGTATGCTGATGGTGCTGTTTTATACAAATATGCTGTTACAGGTGAGTTAGCAGCTGTCGGACTAATACATGCACTGGAAAATTAGATTTTTCTCTGTAATGGCCACAAATTAATGGAAGAGTCAGTCTGGCGATGTAAAAAAAACTGTGTACTATGAAGCAAGTTCAACATAGCCAGGCTTTCTTTGTTTTAGCTGGTTTTGTAAAACCTAAAAACCCAAACATAGTATCAAGGCAGGTTATTATACTTGAGAGCTATGAGGAATATAACAGTTTACTGTGGTAAAAAGGGCTGTTACTACAAATGATGCAAGAGAGGAATGCTGGTAGAAAACTGTTAATGATGTGAGGGAATATATTTATCTTGTCCCTTAGTACCCTCAACGTCCGCCGTTGAATTCTAATGTTGCAGCTGCACATCAGAGCTCTTAACCGTTAACCTTCATTCATTTAAACACGATACTCAAGAAATGCATTTAGATCTGATACTGTAGGATAAGTGGAAAACACTTTTGGTAGCAGTTTTGGTTAAATCAGAGTTAAATTAATGTTACTGATTGAATATTCTCTGTGATAAATAGAATAGAATAGAATAGAATAGAGTCGACTTTATTTATCCCAGACCTGGGAAATTTGCACGCCACAGCATTATCCAAAAATATAGAAAATACAAGAAAATAACAATAATGAAGTAATATGCATCCTGGTGTCCGCACTCAGCAGGTCCAAGGCCCCACCGTCTCCCGTTGGACAGTCCACATACTGGCTGAATGTGTAGAGAGCGATGTATGGTTAAAATCTCCTGGGATGACGATCAGAGACTGAGGGTGTGATGTTTGCAGCTGGGACACTGAACTATGGATGAGCTCACAGGCTGCAGCAGCATCAGCCGAGGGAGGGATGTAAACTGTAATCAGCAGGAAGTGAGAAAACTCCCTCGGCTGCAAACCAACCACCAGCAGTTCAACATCCTTCGTGCAGCGCTGCTCTTTAACTCTCTCTCCCACAAGCTCCGGTCTGTTCTGACCAGGTGAAATCCATCCAAAGTTACGAGCGAGTCCAGAGTGAGTTTGTTCAGCAATGACTCCGTGAACAACATGAGGCTGCACTCTTGATACTCCCACTGCAGCCGGGTCAGTGCTGTTAGCTGTTAGCTGTTAGCCGTTAGCTCTTCCAGCCCGTTAGGGAGAGACTTCATGTTTCAATGATGATGGACGGACGGCTTGTAGCATCTCCTCGTCTCCCGACGCTTCACTCCTGCCCTGCATCCCCTCTTCCTCCAGCTCATCGGGGATGCCCAGTCTCTCCTACGACGGTGGCTTGGCCTGGCTCAGCGCCAACAGCTGTTCTTGAGAGTAAAAACAACAGAGCCATGGCTCAATTGCTCACCAGACGCAGACCCAAAAAACTCATAAAAAGCAAAGAACAGACCAACAAAAAACGCCATCTGCATCTCCACTGTTCCCGCACAAACGTGGTACAGCTGTGTGAAATTGAAATATTAAAAAGATAGAAGACAAACCAAAGTAAAGAGCTAAAAACACAGAAAGTAGGTAGGAGCCGCTGCAACTGGTTGCCACTCTCACAGCGCCATAGCAACAAAAAAAAATAAAAAATACTAATAAACTAATCAATTCTCTATTAGTTTCACTCTAAAACACAGTTGGCAGCAAATTGTGGCCAAACACAAAAACCTCTTTATGTATTTTATGCATCACCAAGTAAATGCATGCAGGCTTCTGCGGCAACTTGGGAGTTGCTGTAATTAATTTGCTCAGTGGCCTTACTATAGTGTGGTTCAGAAGGTTTTCAGATATAACTTATTTCCTCATTTAAGAATGAGAGAGAATCGTCAGGAAAAGAAAAAGCGGCCCTTTTTAATACCAGCCTTAATCCCAAACTCTGAATGTAACTGTGCAGTATAAGTCACCATGGCGATTTAGCGAGTTAAAATTGAGCCACCTTTGTAATCCACTGATAGGTCTGACCTTGATCTTGTTTGCCCGTTAGTCTCCCTTTACAGTAAACCCCTCTGTTCTATCAGCACTTAACCAAGTCTGATAAAAGCTGCTCAAGTCTGAACTCACTGACTTTAATATTTATTCATTTTTATTTTTCCTTTATTTAACCAGGTAGGTTAATTGAGAACAGGTTCTCATTTACAATAACGACCTGGCCAAGAGGCAGCACAGAGCAGAAAATACAATACATCCATAAGAAAACAATACCCAAACAAAACGTAGCAATAAAAGTCTTTGAAGATAAAATACACTAAAAGCAGGTACAGGACTCGATAAAAAGTTGCTTCACCATATTTTTAAAAGAAGATACAGATATAAATACACTGAGTTTCATTGTTTTTTGTAAGTGGTTCCAGTCGAGGGCTGCAGAAAACTGAAATGAATAGCGGCCAAAGACAGTGCGGGCTTTGGGGATGAGGAGGTGGATGAGGTTGCTGTTGCGAAGTGAGCGGCTGATGTGACAGGTGATAATATTGGTCTTATGATCTTAATGAGTCAT
Source organism: Stegastes partitus (assembly GCF_000690725.1). NCBI lineage: Eukaryota > Metazoa > Chordata > Actinopteri > Pomacentridae > Stegastes > Stegastes partitus. The sequence goes on from NW_007579228.1 coordinate 101,621, forward strand.
ATTTATCTGAGAAGCATTAATTTGTGAAGCGTCTTTGTAGTGCGTGTCTCGTGTGTTCTTTACTGTGTAATTCTGTATTTTGCTACTGCTCTGTACTGTCTGTTGTTGTTTTTTTGTCCTGACCTGCTGAGGGAGTCACCCAACGTTTTTCATGGGGTACAGTAAATTGGATTTTTAATTCCGGGGCACCTGAAGCAGCGCCTCCCGCTTAAAAACTGTATTCTAGCATCAGAAAGATGTGGGAGGAGGGGCTTTCCTGCACTGTTTGATCATCCAACAAGCTCTTCGGCTGAAACCTACCGACACGCTTATGAAGAAATTGCATCAGTGCGGGCAATTGTTTTTTTAAATAATTTATTGCTGTGTGTCTTTAGTGCTTTTTGTATCATTTCAGAGATAGGAGTTTACTGAGAACCAGCAGTTTTACCTGGCTTTATGCACTTGCTTTACTCACAGTGAAGTCACAGCTTTCCTTTCAAATACTTACTTGAAATAGAAAGATATTTTTTAGTAGCTGGTTACAGAAATGTTCTTTTTTTCCCACTTTTTCTCCTGGACTACTCAGCCAAATAGATCACTTTTTCATTTTCCGAACATTATTAAAACATGTTTTCAGTGATGACATTTGAAAATTGAATCAAAAATCACCACGCCGCTCAACTCTCTAATATTGACTTTTAACAGCCGTCACGGAAAAAAGAGAGAATTGAATTTTCAAAGCAATTTTGACCAGCTTCATAACACAGAATATGGTTAAGCTGAGTGCGAGCGAATCATATTTAATAAGATCGTGGGGCAGCGGAGGGGGAGGAGGATGACGAGTGCTTCCATTAGGGCTAGACACTGTGTGACAGCGGGGGAAATGAGTTAGTTTGGAGTGGGCGGCCGGGATGTGACTCCCTGTGTTGGAGAGGGATGAGGGGCTCCTGTTTGATAGAGTTTGGTCAAAGTGGGCTGGTGGAGTTGAGCTCTACAGTTATGAAATCAGCTCTGAAATGGAAGCGTGTGGGCGCCAAGTGCCTCGTCGAACACTCGCTTATCTAATTGCATGTCGACAAATGGGGGGGGGGATAAGAGAAAATTAGCTGTGGGCACACATGTGAGTGTGTGTGTTCATTCATCCCACCCAGGCGCATTGTAATCCCATCATACAAAATCCATATTATTGCCTCTGTGTTTTGAGGTTTCCAGTGCCAGCTTGCGCACACGTGTTGCCACCTGCTTTAAGGATGTAATTAGGTTATTTATTCATGTACTTACAGTGTCATTGGTGCATGTTTGCCCTAGCTCCTACTATACTTTCATGTCAACAAGCTCCCTCCACTCATAAGTGTAGCTGTAGCGGCTCAGATTGTGAAGCCTGGGTAATTGCCGTGGAGATTCAACACAACAGCTCCCCCGATGGAGAATCTCCGACCAGCGAACCGCTTACTCGGCAGCATTGCAAAGACGTTGCTCTGCCCTTTCACTGCCAAAGCGACAGCATGTTAATTGCCTCTCTCTGTTGGCATCAAGAACTCCAATTCCAGAAACTGCAATACGTTTAAGGATGTTTTCTTTCATTTTTACATTTCTTTCGAGGACTATGCAGCACATTTTTTTTTGTTCTTTTATATCCATTCTGGCAAGGCTTTGGGGTGATTGTGGGTAATACAGTCATAGTCACAGAATCAGTGAACACGCCGGCCAAACTAGCAGTGAAGTAGTTGCAAAATGAAATACATTGTGAGTTCTGACTCTGAGATGTTTTCTGCCTGTCTGTCTGTGTCTTGGTGATGAAGGTCGACGTTGACGGTGTGCTTTTCTGTTCCTGAACAATGTCCTTGAGTCAGTGAGGGCTGATGTGTTGGCTCACATAATTTTTACCATTGTGCTCTATCTTAAAATCGCCCCTACAGACTTCGCAAAAGACATGGGCTTGTTCCATTGACACCCACATTACTCCCAGAAACCACAAGAGACTTCCGAGGCACCAGACGGAAAGTTTGATTTACATCTGAACCTTTACTAAAGGTTCCATTTACATCTTATTCAGAGTGTTGGACCAGGACCAAACGAGAGCTCGCTATGAACATTCATAACATCCCAGTAATGGCCCACTGAGAGTACAGATTTAAATGGAAACGTTTCAGTCTTCTCCTTACATTTGCAGGTGTGTGTGATTTTGTTTCTTTTTAAGGTGGAACGCCATCCTGCCCTGAAATTCTGACAACATATAAGTTAGATAGCTGATTCATTCAGCATTCAACCGGCCTGCCTGCCTTTGCTGAGAGCAGCTGTGCGGACGCCCCTTGAATCACTTTGGGGGTTGTGGATTGCCAGGTTGCAATGACAGATGGGTTGAAATTGTGTGTGGATTGTGTGTGTAGATTGTGTTTCATGCACGATCTGGCAATCTGGGTAACATCAGACAAACAGAAAACTTATAGATCCGTGCATGCTGCATTTTTTATGATCTCCATTTAACATCAGAATGTAATTTTAGATGTGATAGTCATGTTTGTGTTATAGGAGGGCATCAGTTATCCCAGCAGGTGGTCGCTGCTTAGATTCTTTAACAGCTGCCTCAAAGAGGAGAGCATTTTCTGAGGAAGAGAACTGATTTCTTTGGCAGAAATGTGTGTCCCTGACTAAATCTTGTTAAGGTCTGGTAACAATGATGGGCAGAGAAAAGAAAATACACTGTTTGTCAGCTCTCTCTTGTTTCAAGTCACACTTTATTGAATTGGTGGTGTAAAACCTCTCACCTGCATGGTGCATCTGTGGAGAATCCACGAAACAGAGAACAAAGACTTTTAGAGCTGCTAGAAGTCCTCCCTAAATAAACATTGTTTGTTGGAACTTGAACAAATGCAATACATTTTCTTGTCTCCTGTAAAGACTCTACACACCAAACTGTTGACATAAAATCTACATGCTTAAGTTTTGGCATATTGTTGTTTCCAGCTGAATGAAATCTGTTTCTTTCCTTGCTAGGTGTACATTTGGTAGCCACATACAGTAGACATGTAAATTGCAGTACAGATCGTATAAAACTGTCCACTCCATTGTCAAGAATAGTATTATTAGCATGTAGTAAAAACATTATTATTAGGGCTTTGACATCGGAAGAACAATGCTAGATGCTTGCGAACGGTGTTGAAACCGCTGGCTGACCAGTCAAAGAATAACAACATGACGTTGTGTGTTTTAGTCTGTGTTTATTGTATGAAATTTATTTGGAAATTTTGTTAAAGGGTTGGGATTATTTGTAGATTTTATATGGTTAAACTTAGTTCATTTTAGAGGCTAGGAAATACAAGTAGAGAAATCCAAACATGCACAAGTGAAGGGTTTCATCTGTGCAATATTAAAAGTCCTGTATAAGCCCTCTGCTGTGATCAGTATGTATAGCACACTGTGCTCCTGCTACATTATTAACAAGCGGTGAGCGTATGCACACGCGTGAGTGTTACACACGGGGAAGATGAAAAGGAGATTGAGAATACACGTCCTCTCCAGTTTTGTCCTCACTTCTGCGTCACCCAAACTTCAGTAATGAAACGTTCAGGTGCGAAGGTCACCGTACGTCCTGCTTTCTCACCTCCAGTCTGCCATGTACTTGTCAAACTCAGCATGCCTGTTAATAATGTAACATATGACTGGGGATGAGGGGTTTCATCATCCCCATGTGAGGGGAAAGAAATGATGGAGTGAGCTGCGACTGCGTCAGTCAGAAATTAACAATGAGCAGGAACAGCGTAGCATTCATGTTTCATTTATTACTTCTAGCAGCGGCAAAGAGGAGCATGAGATCAGGTGTGCCTCTTTGTGCAGTGTGTGTGCCATAGTTAAAGTTATGCACTGTGCCTCGGAGAAAACTACGTGCTATCTACACATGAGTGAGCAGTGGTCGATGGGAGGTAACCTCCAGAGGGAAGCTTGTGTGCATGCACTGTATGTGTTTTGCATGAGTGAGCATTTGTGTGTGTGTGGCTGCATGTTCACATGTACATATGCACACAGATAGTTTGTTTATCCAGGCTGTACATGAGAGCAAATGCACATGCTTGCTGCCTTTAGGCTTCTGGTGTGGGAGTAGCACTGCTAAGCCCTCGGATCATTCATCTTATGGAATCACGCCTTGATTCCTTTGTTTAATTAATCACTGAAGGATGCACGTGGAACAAATCCTCAACTGCCTTTGCTTCAAAACATCCTCTGAGCAAAACCACGGCATCAAATTTAAAGGGATACTCCTCCTGAAGTCTTTTAAGCCTCAAATTCTTTTTTTCTTTTTTAGTGTCCCTGTAGTGACGAGTCTTTGGGAGCCAGTGGTATCAAAACAAATCATATGCTCAAGACACTCTTTCATAATTTACTGTCTTGGTGCTCACTAATATGAGGTAAAGAAGTGGCTGAACATTGGCATCAGTTGAGCTGAGTCGCACTTCATTTTCATTTTGTTTGCATGATTACTGTAACTGCAGGCTGTCAGATGTTCAAACTGTTCTCATTAGGAAAGCTGTGGTTTTGGGGTCATTTCGTTTAGTGGACCATTTAACTAATGGAGCTCCTAAATTCAAGTTAACTGCTTTAAACCTGCATGGAGTGATTCTGCCCCCGGGTTAGTCTTTGCTGTGATGAGGGAGGTACTCAAATCTTTGACTTAAGTAAAAGGAAGCAATGATACCATTTAAAAATACACACAAGTAAAATCCCTACATTGTAGAACTCCTGAAATAACATATGTCTTGTAAGTATTCACAGCAAAATGAAATGAAAGTAAAAGTATTCGTTATACACCAAAACAGGTTCTGTTAGTCTTTTATTTTTTTATATTATATGTTGTGTTATACTATTGAGTCATGAATACTCATAAACTAACATGCAAGCAGCATTTAAATATTATACCTGAGACTATGCTGTCAGGTGGCCAAATTTACTGTATAACACGTCCTGCTGTAGTGCTCCTTCTTACAGGGTGGATGTCTCAGTCTGCTGCTGAAGGAGCTACTTAAAGCCCCCACAGTCTCATGCAGCGGGTGAGAGGGGTTGTCCATGATGGATGTGAGCTATGCTTACATTTTCCTCTCACCCACCTCCTCTATGGGGTCCAGGGACCAGTCCAGAACAGAACCGGCCCTCCTGACCAGTCTGTTCAGTCTCTTTCTGTCCCTCTCTGTGCTCCCTCCTCCCCAGCAGACCACTGCATAGAAAACAGCAGACGCCATCACAGTGTCATAAAATGTCCTGAGCAGAGTCCTGCACACTCCAAAGGACCTCAGTCTCCTCAGCAGGTGCAGATGACTTTGGCCCTTCTTGTACAGGACATCTGTGTTGTTGGACCAGTCCAGTTTATTGTTGAGATGAACGCCCAGTTGTCTATAGGTCTCCATCATCTCGATGTCCACACCCTGGATGTTCAGCTGTGCAGTCTGGGTTGTCTTCCTCCTATGGAAGTCAATGACCATCTCCTTCGTCTTACTGGGGTTGAGCTGGAGATAGTTCTGCTCACACAAATATAGTGGCATTAAAGTAGGAAGTAGCATAAATATAAAGCATCTCACAGCTGCACTTAAATACCCTTTGCTTGGAATCAGTTGCAAAGTAGCCTGACACTTCAAGAGCTTTTGCAAAGAGACTCCTAATCGCAATGAGCCTTTCCCAGGTTAAATAAAGGATGCATAAGGTATTGAAAAACATAATGCACAGTAGTAGGTTTACTTACTTTACATCTCTGATAGGGCTGGACGTGAATAGCCAACTATTTGTTCGCTGTGCTGGAATCGGGATATCAAACTGTCACCGCTAACCCAAACACACAAACTGGTTTTAGTAGCTCAAGTATCTATTTTTTTATTTTTTTTTATTTTCTCGCCATTGATAGTTGACGTGGCCAAGAACTATCAGCATATTTTTCCTAATTACTGAATTACTTTTACCTTTAATGAACTCAAACAATCATCGAGGGAACTGTTCACAACCAGTAAATAAAAGCTAGTATTACTACAACCTGTCGACAACACTGCAAAAAAAAAAAGAAAAAAAAAGAGGCATATGATTACAACAAAGGAGTCCAACTGGAATCAAACTGGATGCTGTGTTTCTATGGTATACGCCTTATAGCACTATTCACAGAGGCACTCTGAAAATTGAAAAACAACAGCAGCACTTTTTCACAACGTGTGTCCCAGTTACTCAGGATAATCCTTAGGAGGAGAAGTAAAGTTTCTGTGAAAACTGTTGGCAGGCTGCTTTGAGGATTATGCAGAGTAACAGGGAAAGGGAAAACGATGCTGCTGTTGTTTGTCTTCCCAACTTCTTTTTATTGGTGTCATCTCTTACCATTTTGACGTATGGAAAAATGCAGTCTGTCATCATCGGGCAGTGCAAGCCAGGCATCATACCAAGAAGGCGTTGTATGTTGTATTCCAGTTGACCAGCCTATTTGTTTAAATCAAATGAAATATCCTCAACGTATCTAATAAACAGCGATCAGGTCCCCCCAGATCACTGTAAAACACATTTATTTCTTCTGTAATTTAAGCATTGGTATCACTTTCTGGACCTGAATAAAGGAAAGTAAATGCGATTGCACACCCTAGTTGACGCGAAAGCCCCTTTGGGACTACTCCCCAGATAGCAGCAGTAGGGTTAGGTTTTATTGCTTTGTTTTATACTGATGAGACCAGAAGCCAGTCAGAGGTTGGCAGGACCAAAGCTTGTGTCTCAAAGAGACGTAGATGTCCTACCACAAAGAACTGAATGACCTGCATGTATTTTTGCAAATAGGTCAAAAGTAAAGACCACAGGCAGGTTGGTCCTCTGTGGATCTGGCTTATTCCCCTGTTCTGCTTCATATCCCTTAAATGCTTAATCAGCTTGGGATGTGGGTCTGTGTCTTGGGATCTTTGTTATTTCCTAGAGCTGTTCTGTAATACTTGTCAAAGTAACGTCCATATGAATACTCCAGCCCAAGGTTTCTCAGCAGAACATTGCATTGTAACGAATAGATCAATGTTGTTCACTTGACCTGTCAGTGGTCGTAATGTTGTGGCTGATTAGTGTATATTAATTTAGAATGCCTTTGGATCATCTCTAGACTTGCTTTTCTAATCTGAGAAGTGCTTCATTCTAAATAAAGGTAGGAATAAAAAGGTCCAGCTGTTTTTAAAAAAGGGTTTTGGTTACAAAAAAAGAGAAAAGATAATTATGTGAAATAGGTATGAAAACCTGGGCAGCATTTTCATTTTGACAAAATGAATGCACTCCGAAGGGGAGAAGGGGATGTTTAAGCACGGTTCCAGGTCTCCCTTTGTTCACCATAAAAGCACTTTGAAAAAGTACTAAATGAACTTGTGACACGGATTCTGAGGTATGTGAAGCATTCCTGATAGACTTTCAAAGGAAATATGTTGCTTAGCTACCTTGTTAGCAGGGAATAGTGGGCTTTTCAACAGGTTTAATTTGCAGCCTGAGAGCTTTCCAAGGAGATTCACTAAGTCCAGGAGGTGAGGGAGACTCTTGATTGGATCAGTGGTGCAGAGGAGCAGGTCATCTGCATACAGCGACAGCTTATGTGTAGCTCCACTCATGTCAATCACCTGATTCCCCTGGTGGGATCTGATAGCAGAAGCTGAGGGTTCAATCGCTATAGTAAACTGACATGAGGACAGACTACATCCCTGATGGTTTTCTTTATGAAGAAAATATCAGAATTAATACCATTATTGAAAACAGAGGGCACAAGGCTTGAATTTATTATGTAGATCCAGTTAAGGAACTGTGGCCATTGTTTTATTAGTGACATTTTCAGTGCCGTCTCACAAGAAATTTTATTCATGCCCAATATATTGTGGTGAATACAAAGCAAAGGAGACAAATGTGGCAGTACTAATAGTGTTTTTATGATGTGATTGAAATGACATTGTTTACATCTATTACTCATCATTTTTCAGCTAAATTCAGATTCAGATTCAGAAAACTTAATTTGTCCCCAGGGGGCAATTACAAAGGCACAAAGAGCAGGCGGTGCAACAATGACGTAAGAAATTAAGTAGAAGAAAAGAAATTAAGATAAGTAAAATAAATAAAACAATTAGGGATAAATGTATATACAAATGTAGGACAAGTAAGATAAGATAAATAACAATACAGTGTCATAAACAGAGAGACCCCTGTTTGGTGCGGTAGTCACCTTCACCTGGAGTAGGTTGAAATGTTTAAAGCAAAGTAATCCATCTACCGATCCTCAAATACTTAACAACACTACTTCCAAACAAGCCCTGTGAAAGAATATGTCACGCTTACTGAGGTATTGTCACAGTCATCGCACTTGCAAATCAGTTCCAGAGTTCCACTAATCCATCCACTGTTTCAGTTCAAGTTGCTCACATTGTCACTCAGATGCTTTGTCCCCTCTCATTGTAAGTGGCCTCAACCACTCTGACATATCTGCCCTGCGTTTTACTTTATCTCTTTGCAGAAAAACGACAATGGGCTTACAAATAGATTTTCTTGACAGAATGAGACAAAAACAGTGTCAGCTGAAATTCTGCTGCAGCCGTCGATTCGCTTGAGCAGTCCTCCGTTATCTCCTGCAGGACCAGAGCAGCAGTGCTGGCTGTAAGCTCTCAGCAAAACACGTTTGCTTTCCGAGGGCCGGAGGTACAAAAGAACATGTTTCACTTTAATGGCTTATGCATTTTTAAACATCATCTCTTGTACTGAGTGCAAGAGTCTCAAAATGTATTTGTTTTTTTTCTGTATCTTGAGTCTCATCTGCGTCGTGCAGTTCAGTTGAGCCGCTTCAGGCCTTGAGGGAAGAGCGGAGAACTCTTCCGTCCAGTGTTTACGCCACACACTGTGTTGTGTAAGGAGCATATGTGAGGGTGTGCGAGTATTTATGTTTTATATGTGCGTGTGCTGTGCTTGTGTTGTTTCCCTTTATCATCTGAGTCATGTCTTTCTTCCTCCTCTTAGTGATAATTGGTGCCTTTCCTTTAAGGATCAGTAAATTACTGTATATGGCTACTAACAATCAATCAGTGCACTCAGTTAGTCTAATAAGTTAAAGCTTGTACAAACCTCAGTGATCCTTTTATTTTTAGCCAGGTTAGGCACATTGCATTTATCAGATCAAATCAACAAGCATTTACAGGCCTACAACTCATCCTTCTTGAAATGATTCATTTTTTAAAACAACTGAGTAGCAGCCAAGGGACATTATTAATCATTTACTACATAAACAAACGAACAAAAAAATCACAGTGTGAATCAGTTTATTTTCATTCTACATCATATTGCCGGCCGTGATTTGCCACGAAAGCTGAATATCGCTGTTCTACAGAGGTTGTCATTGTGATGTTGTGCACTACTTTGGTACACAGTGAAATAACAAACTAAACCTGGATGTTTTCATATTTAATTTTGTGCAGACGTTCCAGGTTTTCAAACAATTAACGACAAACTCCTGCAACAGTTAAATGTTATTTTTGAAACTATTATTAGGGTTTGTAATCTTCTGCATCCATGATTTTTCAGTGGGGTTCACCTCAATGCTTGCCACACTATAGGCTCGAATTAGATCAGATGGGAATATGCATGAGTGCCGTGGCTACTTCAGGTCGAACAACAGCAGTGATAAATGTTGTCTCGTTTGAGTTCTCATCCTACAAGCACTTTGTCCCCGAAGACCAAACCACAGCTTCCGAGGTAACTCAACGAAACTGTGCAGTAGTTTCGTCCTCTGCGCTGTCTTACAGCTCCCTCCATCACACTTCTTTCACAATTTGCTACTTTCCCTAATCATTAAACAGATGAGTCTAATTTACATGCACACACATGCACTTCTTATCTCCCTGCCGCTGTTCAGGATGCAAAATATGCAACGAGCCATATAGATGCAGCCACACACTCCAATTTGCATACATACAAATTTGTGCACAACCTACACATGTATAGCTACAGATATTCCTGTCTGATGCAGTCATTAATGTTGAGTGAATCTGTTGTTGTCTCTTGCACTACATGTCATAACATGGTCCTGAAGACATGCAATTTCTTCCTAAAGTGTATTTCATACACGGCCGAGATGACCATAAAAAGAAAACGGCACCATAAAATGAAATCAGCACCTCTGTGACACTGTCAGGAACAATTGAACATCTTAATCTTGACAAACACAGGACTTATTGTTTTTACACCACATAAGAGAGCTCACCAGAATCACATACCAGGTGTGGTGACCCCTGGCTCTTGTAAATTCAATATAGACTTTTAAAATTACTTATTCTATCTATTTTAGCGTCTTCATATCTTATCCGGGTTTGCCCTGTCCCTGTCCATCAAACCGGCTTTTCTCAAGGATGTCACAAGGTCTGTGTGCTCACCGGTGTAGCGATTAAGATATTAGCATGCTGCAGCATATTGGTGTAACTCATGGGAAATGAATAGTGGACAGAAATCACCAACTGTCTACAGGCCTAGGGGAAGAATCACGACCTTTCATTCTTTTAGCTGAACCAGGGGATTTTTACCTTGAAACAATAACAGAGATATGCTATGTGAGCACCTCTAGAAGGTCAGCTGAGGCACAATTTCACTGCAGGCAAAAATCTGAAAATTTCCCCAGACAATCAGCACACTGTGGTTTTATTTAGAAGGGACTGTTTTAAAAAAAGAAAACAAAATTAGACAGCAAGGAAACACCTGGGGAAATCAGAAAAGATACCGATGAGGTTGGGCAGTATCTTCACATAATACATATACAAAAGGACGTTGCTAAGTTTAATGAATGTTACGTTGCTAAATATATGACACTGCATAACTTCCAGACATAAAAACAACAGAAGAAGGGCCACATAGATCTGGCTGTGATGAAACAAGAAGAAAGTGGTCCCTATTCACAGACAGGGAAAATTCTGTCAGCAGGAAAAGGAATGAATGAATTACCACAGTAAAAACAAAAGAAGTACAGACACCTTAAGGATTGTGGCTATGTCATTACAGTTGTGAGTGACTCGTTGATCATGTTCAACCTTGAAGTCCAGTGCTTGAATGAGTCACCCTGAAACAGTGTGCCTTTTATTTTTACAAAGAATGTATTCCTTTTCTTGTAAAAAATGACTTTTCAGACTGACCTTAGAGTCCGACATTATTGTACTGTATTTATTTGGTGTCTCCAACTCCCATTTTTCTTGGGTTGTGACTTGGTTTGACCTGTTCTCATGTCTCTGTTATACCAATAAACTGGTCAAAAGAATGTTACAGCAGAAAAAAAATATATCTGAACAAAAGGGGAAATTGCAAACAACTGTCCTCATTTGAACTGTTCAATTCTGTTAAAATTTCATTATCACTGAATGTAGTTTGTCCCTTTGTGGCTCTTGGGAGTGATGTTGGTCAGTCAGTGAACCACTTCGGCCGAAATTTAATAGCAATCAATCGAAAAGTTGTTGATAAATTTGTTGTTGTTATCAACAACTTTTCGATTGATTGCTATTAAATTTTGTACAAACATTCAGGGCAATCAGATAATCAACCCTTTTGTTTGCCTAGTACCAAGATGAGGTTATCGTTTTGAGTGAAATGTCTCGACAACTAGTCTGTGAAGATTCTCAGTCATCCAGGTCATGGTTGTTCTCGTACTTTAATCTTGAAAACGTTTCACCTCTCATTCAAGAGGCTTCATCAGTTCTGACTGACTAGTTGGGAGTTCCAGATACTTATATCTTTAAGGAGCCATTAACACCTGAGTTTCAGTTTCAGTTGGGGGTTGTTGCCCCCCCCCCCCTCGTTGTGTGCGTCGTTAGTGCTCCCCCTGCCACAATGGAGTTCGTTAGGGTCTTTTGTGGCTAGGTAAGTCTGGACAACTATTAAATAGATTGATGGGACTTTGGTAAAGCTTCTTCATACTAGCATTATAGTATGTCCAAATTGTCCGCATGCTGCATCTAGCAGTACGTACTTTAAGTGTAAAGAAGTATGTGATTTGGAACTCAGCCTCAAGGTGGATGATGGTTCCATGTTAGTGTCTGTTTGCGTTGCTCTCTGCGCTCAGCAGCACGTTGCCCCCCTCAGTGATGACGCTGTGCGCACAGCGAATGCTGATAGGTTAAAAAAGTTGAATGAAAACAGAAAGGGTAAAGGGTCTTTTCAGTATGATTAGCAGTGAATATACTTTATAGCACTACTTGTGGCTGGTGATGCAACAGTAATGCTGTCTGACATCGATTCAATATTTTTAGCGTTCGGTTTCCCTCCACTACACTCCACTGACTTTTGTCTTTTCTGTGGCGGCGGCTAAAGCGAAACAACCAACAACAGCACAGACATGAAGAAGAGTAGCTTACATTTCCGGTTGTCCCACATATTTCTGGTGCTGTCCCCAAGTGTTAGCAGACAGCTACAACAAGCAGATGTGAGTCTGTGAGTCAGTGGCGTATTGGAGCCTATAGATGAATCATTTTTCTCTTTTGACTTTGGACCTGAGAGATTTGTTTTTGATGTGCTTTCAGTATGTGCTTCTATATTAGAGTGGCATCGTTGCAGGCAATGTCTTCGTTCTGTACATGATTCCCATGTGGTCCTCGACTGATCTGATCTGATCTGATCAAATAAAGATGCCGTTTTCATGTCTTCTAAAGCTCACTGTGCACAATGTTGCAGAGTTAAAGTCATGATACTAACCATAAGGCTACTTGTGAGCGCACACTTTGCCTCCAGAAATAAAGATACAGAGTTGTGCTGATTATATCTGGGATCATTTCATGTTCTTTGCCAGTCACATACAAGAAATGATTCCTGGGAGTAAGCTGCACATGATGCACTCTTCTCTGACAAACACCAGATGTTACACACATGAGAACAAGAACAGGAAAACACATTACCACAGACCAACAGTGAATAAGTTATGGTTAAAGCTGCATTTGAAGGTTATATTCAGGTAGAAAACAAGTGTGTTTATACCTGTGTGTGTTACGTCCATGAACACTTTACGGTCCCCTCTAAAATCTCCTGAGGACAAAAAAATCAACAACAATCAAATTATCCCACTCATGAAAACATCCTTGAATCTTGTTGCTGCTTTTCAGTGTTTACGGGTATTTCACTGTCAGAGAATTTCATTGAAGTTCTTCTGATAAATATTTGATCATTCGTAGTTTAATCAAATATTAAACAAAAAAAAATCTATGTTTACAGATTTTAAGAATAAATATGAATTATGAAAAGGGAAAAGTCATGTAAGTTTTGTAGCTTTTGTGCTGCAAACATTTATAAATTTTTGATCACATTCATACGGATCTACTATTAATACGTTTTTTATCTGTTACCTGCCCAAATCAAGGACAGTCTCTACAAGCTGTGCCAGTTTCTTAGTAGTTACTTTGTTGATTAAATCACAATAATCAAATCAATCAAGTAATCAAATCTGAAAATTTCCCCAACTGATGGAGCACAAGGTTGTACAAGAAACCACAGGCCTCCGCAGAACACGCAATCCGATTAAGTCCCTCCCAAACGCAATTTGTCCGCTGTTAATGAAAATGAATGTAACCTGCCTCCACACACTGTTTCAGCAGGAGGAAAGTGAGGATCCACAGCAGCGTGGTTAGTCCAATCACTTTTACTTCAATGTAAACACATATCCCCGCTCTTAATGAAGTGTTTAAGTGTCAGTATCACCTCATTTGCGTGTTTGTCTTGTAGGCTCGTTTGGCACACACTGAGCTCGGCGCTTATGTACAGATCCGCTGGTTGTTGTAGGGATATATGAGGCTCTGTGGTATAATACCTTCAGACACTCATGCTTCACCTTAAAAATGTTGTCGTTCCTCTGACGTGTCTGTCACCAAAGGCATCAGCCCGACAGCAGCTGCAACAAGATTCATCCTAAAAAGCTGAAACGAGACGACGTGTGCGTGTCACTGACTGACGTACTTGTCATAATGTTGATGACACACTTGCCATTCACAGGTAATGACACCGCAGGAAGAAGTCAGCCAGCAAAACTCCCGGGTCTCGACTGTCACAGATTTTACTGACACTCTGCTGAGCTCTGAAGGAGCCTTTGACACGAGGGATTTACCTCACCGAGTTGTGAAAGATGCCCTGAAACACGAGGTGAGAACTCAGGCAAATAAGAAACATGATACTCATTGTACGGCTTTTAATACAACTACGACTCTCTGGGAAGCAACATTTTCACGTACTTATCAGTGTGAGAGGGTAGCTGCTGGCTTATTTAATGTATTTAGTGTGCACATTTCTGTAGTGGGTTTAAGCAAGCTATGGATTGTCATAAAAAGGGCAGTGAATCCATAATGGGGAAGGAATGATTTATTATTTTATTAGACCCCATGCCTCGTATAAAATCACCAGCATGCACCCAGTAAAACAACACAAAAACAGTCCTGTATTCTTCTCTAAATCTTATACACATTGCAGCATTTCTGGAATTCAACACTCACTCAAGGCCGTGTAAACTTTCACCAGTGTAATTAAAAACCTCATTTCTCTGTGCAGCCTTGAAGCCATTCAGTAGTTCTAACCGACTAGGTTTCACACCTTTTTGTTAACAACAGTTCAAAAGGTCACTAAAAAAAAGAATCGAACAACCAACTTTTTAGTGGAATATTGATTCGTCATGGGAATGATATTCTGAGGAGCAATTTCATCTGCCTGTTTCCCCTCTATGGTAAATTAGAGCGTGGCAAGTCTTATCAAGTGCATTTCAGGACAAGGGACTCTCTGTGAATACTGATGAGGCAGAAGGAGGTGCAACATCTCCACCCCAAAACTGGAGTTAAGTCCGTTAAAGGATAAATCCACTCAATAGAGGAAATCATTTCTAATGAAATGTAGTCAGAGCTCGCTCAGTGTGGTCGGTTATTGATGTTTATTGTATCCCGTCTGAGCCATCATAATGTCATATTTCTAGTTTTATTGCTTTGCATTTGTTAGCTCTATCCACAGCCAATTTAAAATTTTAACTAGATAATCATGCATTCATTCAATTCAAATAACTTTATTTATCCCCTCTGGGAAATAATAAAAATGCCCTTGCTATAAATATGTTCCCTTCAACAACCCGACATTACGGGGCGTGTTTGTCCACAGACTTGACTGCAGAAGTGAAAATCCAGGAGCTGCAAACATCTGCAATGCAGGCAGTAGGTAAAGAGCAAGAGCTCATTTCTGCCAATTAGAAGCCTATCTGAGTAAAACGCAAAAAACCTTTGACTGTTAAGAGGGATTTCCGTGTAAGTAAATCAGTTGGGTAGCTTTTCCTGTCACCCAACTAGTTTCTTAAACAAGCAGCACTACACTAAACTCAACTTTACCTTCGTGCCTCCTGGACGATGGCACTATCTGGGAAACAACTGATTTAGTTCATAGAATTTCATTGTGTTTTATAACTTGCGCCTCGAATATGTCCACAGTTCGAGTCATCCAAGCCCTTTTCTGCCTGTGCCTTATTACACAAACTGCCTCCTTGACATAATTACCTCACAGTCCAGTGGAGCCAGAAGGCGAAGAACCGCTCTCTGAGAAAGCGTTTAGCATAAGAAAGATCTGTTTTAGCCTAATAACATGACGACTGCCGTATTGTCTTGTTATAAACTCACATGACTATGTAGTATGCGTGCCGTGTTTTTTCCTAAAGGGCATTTTACCATATGAGAGACCCTTTTCCTCTGCTGATAATTACCTTGACACGCTGCTGCGCACAAGACACAAGAAAGAGGAAGACTTTTGTCAAATCCTGGTGTGAACAGATCACTTGACCCACTTTACTGCTGCAAGATATCAGGCATTGTATTAGAAGGTCACGAAACCTCCCTCTATCTTTAATGCCCTTTTAAGTTTTATTAAGTCCCCTGTAATAGACTTCAGCAGCAGATATGGGGTGAGTGCGAGGGCACACATAGTAGCAGTCCCATCAGTGTTCTGTGCTTTATAGCTGTTATGTGCACGAGTGCTCTGTGATTAGTTTGTTTGGCATATATTTACCAAAACCATTAATTTTTCTAGTAACCGAGGTCTCCTCTGTTCTACTTCAAGTTCCATAAAAATAATATGTGAAAGCAAAATTGTTCGAAAGGCAAAAGCAATGTGTGGATATTGTGCACACAAGCAGTTTTGTCACAGATGTTTCTTACCGCCACAGGACTAGGAGCACTAAAGTTTGCTTGGTAATCACAGATGGCCATCTCGCTCACTAACTGGACACTAATGGTATTCCCCGAAGTACAAGCCTTGTCACTGCATTAGCTGCTTTAGCGTGGCCTCCCTCCCCCAACTGCTGCCAGTGTAGTCACAGATGGTCAGTGTGCAAAGTGTACAGGAGGATTATGTGAACAACAGAAGACAGGAATTACAAATTAATACAAATTACAGTATAATATGTTTTTTTACTTATCGATATGAACATAAATGGTTATTTTTGTTGTAGAGAAAAGGATGCAACCGCTCAACTGGACAGAGCGAGCAATTATAAATTGCATGTACCAAACAGGAATCATGTATTAGCCTGCAATCAGTTATCCTGCCAGTGCCGGGGAGTAGACGGGCGATGCAGTAATTGCTGTTGTCTGAGTGATTCCCGAAGGGACTTGCTGGGTAAATAATGCAAAGCTAATTGATTGGAACTACTCCCAATTGATTGGGATACTGAAGCCAGTGTAATAAACTAGAGAAGTCAGTGCCATTGTTGTATGAGATTGAGACGTGTGAAATGTCTTACATGTTTTTCTCTTTTGTAGAGCAGCAGCTCCTTTTTCCCCACATCCCTAATGTCATCTGTTTCTCCTTGTTTAACTTTAACCTGCACTGCTGGCCACATAAATATGATTCCCCTCCCCACTCCCCCCTCCCCAAAACCGGCTGGCTTTGCAATGTCACTGCTGTGCTGCCAGCTATTACCCTGAAAAGCAAATAATCTGCTTGTCAAGTAAGACGAGGAGGGAGAGGTCAGCGTCCACGGTGCAAATGACTCACTTTCCTGCCTTACCAATTTGTCCCCAAACCGTGCAGTGATTAACCTCACCCAGAGGCTGTAAATCAGCTTGGCAGGCACTGCATAAGAAAAAAGGCTGCAGGGCACATCCGTATGCAGCTTCTACACAACTTATGCCCTGGCTAGCGCTGCATCATTTTCCCAAAAGACAGGCTGGCATTGTGGCCAGTTTGGGACATGTGCGCTCAACATTGTGTGTTTGCCAGATTGGAGAGCTTGTTTGCTCAGCTGCTTTTTCTTTTTTTTTTTCCTTGAAACTGGCGAATGTGCGAGACAGCATTTTATTGGTCACTATTATGCTGCACTGATAGCAAATCTGTTCCCAGTTTGGCAGTCAAACACTTGTACTTGTGACAAGTACTGTGTCCAACAACCCTCGGAGATAACTAAGTGACCCAAATACCACTTTGCTGCTTGTTTTCATTTTCCTTACTTTCATACTCCTTCTGACAATTGCAATCCATATCAGTGTTTTTTAATCTTTTTGAGAGGGAAAGATTGAGTACTCGTACGTAATCCGACAGAATATAATTTATGATTTGATTTTTAAAATATGTTGACATTCTGTCAATATTAATGGATGCGTTTTTTATTTGCTGGTAGGGTTAAAGCTTCTGGGTGCAATATTCAGAACTACTGGATGCTGTTTGAACACAAGTATCTCAGACCAAAACAAATGCACATGTTGGCCACTTTTCAGCTCTTTCTTCACTTTCATTTATAACCAGACAAGTTGTGTACACAAGAGACCCCAGAAAATGATCCATCTCCAACCATTAGCCCATGCTAGCATTGTAAAATGCATTGAATACCCATAGCAAGTTGCTCAGCAGTCTCTTCTTCTTTGCTCTTGTGACTGTCCCACTCCATGTGTGCCTGTTTCCACAATCTGTTGGACTGGAGTGAACTCACTGACCAACCAGGTCCATTTGTGGAGGAACTGGAGCAGATCAATATGTCGAAACAGACATAAACAGACTGGACTTTTGTGTGTAGGCACAGAAAGGGCCAACAGTTTCAAAGGGAGGGACTCACGTGCACCAACAGGTATGTGCTACCAGCTTGACTGCCAAAACATAGAATAAAGAAGTTCAGGACACACACAGAGACTTCAGTCTCTGCAAAAGACAAGCTTACTCCACTATATCTGTACATAGCAGATTGCTTGTTGCTTACGGTTATGTTTATGTTCATTTGTCTTACATATTGCACCTTTAAGTGATGGACAAATGGTTGAAATAAGTAAAAGTAATGGATAAAAAGCTGGCAGATGGCTTAAAGTATAAATACTTGAAACAGAAGTGATGAAAGTTGACTAAAATGTCCCAAAGTAACTGTTGAAATTAGCCAAAAAGAACAGATTAGTACATGAAAGGGCTCAAAGTAATGGACTAAGTTCTTATTAGCTTTAAGTAAATAATAGATGGTTGAAATACCGTAAACTAAGAGATAAAAATAGATGTTTCAAATGATTTAAAAAAAAAAAAAAGCAGCACCTAAGGGTTTGGACTGGATACTCCAACCAGCTGACAGTTCAACTGCTGTATCATTAATGGTTAAATACTGGGTTAAAAATTCACTCAAATAAACACATCCGGAACATGACGGATGTTGTTGAGGAAGCCATTCATCTGACAGGACTGTGGAGGCATCAAGTTGGAACCACTGACCTCTAACTATTTCTCTACATTACATGAATTTTGAATGAAAAGGTGCTATTCCTGCCTTTAAACAGAACTGGGGTCGAAACATACATGTTACTATTCACTTCCTTAAGGAAACGCTTAGTTGCAGCCTGCCCAGTTTGGAGACCAGCAGCCACCGTTCCCACTCTGGGAATTGCTTCCCAGCATCTGGATATAATAAAACCTTAAATTATTTATCAAATTTAATGTACATTAAACATCCACCACTTACTCAGCTGTCATATCACAGCGCCGAATAAGACTGTGTGCTCAGTTAATCTGATTTATTTGTATTGGCAGCAATTGAATTTGACAGGATACACCTGGATAAAGCTCGGAAATACTGCCTGGGTGGGGAGCATTAAAGCCAGCATGCTGTTTGCTGATAAAACTGAGGGGGATGGAAGTTTAGAGACAGAAGTTTGAAAAGAAAACAACAGTATTTCTCGTAGCATCTTCGTTATTTTAAATTCTTTTTAATTAGCAGACAGAGTTTGCACAGGAGTATTACACATTTAGCCTTTCAACTGAAAAACACAATGATTAGCTGACATCTCATGTGTCACAGTCTAGACAAAACTCCAAAAGTTGTGAGGATGATGGAAATCAAGAAGAGGAGCTGAGACATCTTGGTGTCCCAGAAAATATGTAAATTTTCTGAAAATATGTAAATTTTCTGGGACATGAACAAGTCTTCTTTCTCAAGCCTCGCTTTGAAGATTACTAAATTATCCCACATGGTATTTACTGAATGTGTTACTTAGGTAATCCAGTGGGGGGAGATCAATTAATATGATGAAGACTGCAAATTGTGTGAGCAATGGAAGGCCTTTTGGAAGATCAAAGGTTTTAGTGTTACTTGGCTAAGGAGCCGTTATTTCTTTCCACATATCAAAGACAAAGGCGACAGGGAAGGATGTCTTTGTCACTCACTCAAGGTCTCATCTGCATCGAGGCTCGTAGCAGGACCAGTGTGTGGGAGACGCACAGAAAAGAGTTCCGTTTATTTGAATAAAAGTAGAACAATATCCACCTTGAAATAAACTGTTTACAGCTTCGTAGGGATCAAAAACAGACATCTTTTCAGTAGCCAAATCCTTATGTTTGTCTCAGAAAACATAAAAACCTTTAATCTTTACATCTCTGCAACTTGTAATAACGTGGTGCTAAGCCAGAACATTCAACCTATAATATTTAGGTCATCTTTGTTGCCTTGGGTTCCTCATAGCCAGATGAAATCACACATTTACGCAGGAACGTCTTCCCCAAGCAGTGCTTCTCACTTATTAAAAGATCAATCAAATATTTATTAGACAAGCACGCTTTTCACAAGAGAGTCGAACATGTTCATAAATTTTCAGTCTTGTAGCAATTTGACTCAGACCATAAATGATTGTCTCTGCTTCACTAACTCTTCGCTAAAAGTCTTAAACAATTCAGTATTCCTTCCATTTAAGCAAAGAAAAACCCTGTGAAGAGAATTACTCATTCCAAGCAGCGTTTGCTCCCGAGGTGCATCATCTGCTAATGTGCGCTGAGTGATTTTGTATTCACAGTGGTAGGGTTGTAATTCGGGGGGTTCGAAAAAGTCTTGGTGGGAAAACCCAATTAGGATGCCAAGACGGGGCATGTAATCAGATTCTGTCACTCTGTAATGGAGTGACAGGGCTGGTAATAAGGTGGGCACATCATGGTGAGCTCTCACTCTGAACAGATTTCAATCAGGTTCACCCTGGGAGGCATGACTTGTTTCGAAGAGGTTGCAATGCCCTCCCCTACTGGTTTAGTAATTGTGAAACCCACACCACCTTTTTTTTTTTTTTTAACACATATGCCTCCACAACACATGGACAATATTTTCAGTAAGATGTCAATATATGATTGACTGAAATTCAGCTACATTCTTCTTGCACCCTTCGAGAGCTGCATTCTAAGACTGATTGCATCACAACGGCATAGTGAAGGCTGTCTTATTTAGTAGTCTCCTTCAAACACAGCCAGGAGAGGCATCCTTTCCCTGGCTATGAAGGATCACCCAGTGGAACCTTGTGATCCAACCTTTTCCATTTTTTTTTTCTGGATGTTGGTGATTGTCGGATTTTTCTGATAGACTCAGTAAGTGGATCTGTGGTGGCCGAAGATTACACTTTTAAATGGAAGTATTGGGTCATCTCCATTTCCTCCTATATATGATAAACAAACAAACAAACAAAAATCGATGTTTACAGCTGTCATGTTGACAAGATGGAGCTTTGGCTGTCAAGATGGTTGGCAACCTTTTGGGCTGTCAAGGTTGCTAGGTGCTAGGACACAAGGGTTAAGGTAGGAACAGCTGATGATGCAACTAGGAAGTCCTCCGCAGGTCGTCTCATTTAACAACCTATTTGCATCCTTTGAAAGTGTGATCTTTGTAGGCCACCTCCCTCGAATGTTTAGGCGTGCTGACATGTGATGGGTATGAAGTAGAGGGAGCTACCTGAGGGCTTACATCCTATAGAGATATTGCACTTGCAATAGGCGCTATAAATATTCTTTTTCCAAGTTGTGATGTCACTTCTCTGTGCACCAATCACAGTTTTGCAACACTTGAGTAAAAATCTGACATTTGTGGAGTTGTTCACTCATGTTGCCATTCAGCTGTCTACCAAATCTGATCAATCTACAACCACAAAGTCCAGATAAAGCAGATTCACTGGGCTTTTGACTGCTAGATAATTAATAATTACTAATGGGTTGAGTTTTTTTTTTATTTTTTTCAGTTCTTGAACTTGATGGTTGTTTGTTGTTTGTGTCTTTGTCTTAGCCCTCTGTTGGACCGGTGATCTGTCCATGTTGTACCCCAAAGTCAGCTGAATGAAGCTCCGGACCCCCCTGCATCCCAACGCAGGATAAAGCAGGTATAGCTAAACAGATGGATGAAACTTGATCGTTGCTTTAGACAGCCAGCGTGGGAACTTTTGTCTCCCCCTTGTGGCAGTGAACGTAATTACACAAACACTCCTTCCTGGTATTTGCCCCCAGTAGCTGCTGGAACTACTCCATTTTCATCAGTCTGGCTGTTTGCCTCTTTATTGCTGGTTGACATAAAACATTGCTGGGGAGAATTTCACATCAGACACCAGATTTAAGACTCTGATGTCCTGCCAGACACAGAGAAATTTACCTGGCACTGATAGGCTGAGTTACCATTGTGTGACCTTGTTTGGCTTGAATGTAACAAATGTCCTTTTATGTTAAAGTCCTGCATTCTGCCTGGGCTGAAAACCAAAATAATAAACTCTCCATTGACCTGGAAAACTTTAGAGTCAACATGTTTAGCTCTGAAAATATGAGCAGCCTCTTTCCTACATGCTGTAGTCATGTGATCTATTTATAGTATAATACTGACTGTAGCAGCTTTATTGTTGCCAACAAAGAAAAAAAACTTTGTGTGAAACCAAGTTTTATAGGCTTTTCAAAATAATAGAGTTGTTTCCGAGACAAACTTTTTATAAATATTAAAATTTCCATAAAGAAAATGGATTTAGCCACAACTTTCCAATCTCACTCTTTGGTTTCTCAGCAAAAAGCAATACTCTTATGATGTATTAACTCTATGCGGTATGATTCAGAACTAGATTTAAGTTTGCTGCGAGGCTGCAGCTTAGAAAAGATTTTATTTTGTTAATAACTTTTCCTCAAAGGTTTTCTCACAATACAAGTCAATGATGAAAAAGGATCCCTAAGCCTGCATTGTATTGCATTGTATTGTATTCTGTGCAATTTTTTGCAATGAAGGTGAAAAGCTGAGAGAAAAATGGTCGTCAAATAGCTATTTTTTCAGATGAAGAACGTTTTCCGTATCGAGTTACCGAAACGAATTCTTACAATCCTCAGTTTGGAATTTCATCTGAAAGAACACCACTGCAATAAAAAGCACTTGAATTGATGTATGGTGACTCATGGAGAAAGCAAAGAAAGGAAAGCAATTGAGATTCTGCAGGAGAGAGCTGAGCACTATTTACCTATGATGCCCAGAGCGAGCCTGTGGGCACGACGCACAGATGACACCACGAATAAATGATGCCTCATGGAAATGTTTTATAATCTGGTTGATTCTCTCATGACCATTTGGATGCTTTCTGTTGAATTAAACATCACGCAGGAGTGGAAAGTTTTTTATTTAGACATTTTAAATGCCCAAATTAAGAGATTCCTAAACTTTTTTAACCTCTGATATTCCTTTGTCTGTTTTGAAACAGTTTTTGAAGCGAGTGTATCTGTTGTCCCATATTGCAGGAAATCCTCACTTCACTGTGTTTCATAGTTTTCATGTTCTCTTCACCAGTAACAGAAAACTCACTTCACACTCCTAAAGTGGTCTGACCTCCGAGATACAGATTTATTCATGAATGCTGCAGACCTGTAAATGACTGTATCCGTGTCAAGAGGTCAAAATCCAACTGAGCCGAATCCACACATCCCGGATGATCTCTCAATTCATAGGCTCGTCCGGCTCACAAAGCTAACAGTGGAGCAAAGAAGCGACAATTTTTGTGCTCATTGACTATGCATGAGCATCTGGTCCATGTGGATGTGTGATGTGCTCCTCCGGAGAGCGTCTCGCTGTGTTTTCCTATTCACAAGATAAACATGCCGACATGCAGAGCCCACAGAGTCACGCTCTGCACCCACATCTGCCTCTACGGCGGCATATGAATGCAACTTTAGACTGACATGACGATGATCCAAGCTGTTGTAAAACATGCAAGAGTTTGGAAACAGGACTTTAAAATGTAAACAGGGATCACTGATTATTCATGATTTTAGACTGTTTGTGAATAACTCTGTTTTAAGTGTGTTAAAATGAACATGAGACCATTACCGGACCACACCTGATGCCGGTGTATCCGACAGCACAGTCCTGGGAGAATACAAGCCTTGTACTTATTGGGATACAGCTGCATGTTTTTACATAAACCTTGTTTTTCCATAAAATGGTAAAATCTAGCCTTGAATATGATCCCTTGGGTATTGTTTAAAATATTCAGTGCTGGACAGTTACTGAGTGTGCTTCCTCGATCCCTGTACCCAGGAACAAAGTAAAAACAAGATATTGTACTTTTATTCCACTACATTTACATGGTCGCCACAAGCTACTTGGCAGGCAATGATTTCATATTTATGTACATGTTAAACATTAAAGTCTCAAGCATATATGAATGATTTAAAAAAGCTGTACCTCAACCATGTAAAGCATTAAAAATAAAGCTTACATGATAATCAAATCATTAAATAACAATCTAATGATATACAAATATGAGTATTAAAATGATGTTTCCTTTAATGAGGGCTTTGATTCTTTAGTTAAATACTTGTGAGAAGAATATGTAATTACTGCTAGTTGTTACTTGAAATTCCATAAAACTATTATCAGAAAATGTAATCAAATTACCAAAAGTGAAACAGCTCATTAGGTAGGCGGGGCTCTGTTTGTGTTGTCATATTAAAAAATGGTCAAATGACTGTCAACCCCCTCCAAAATACATTTAAAGTAAAACATCCAAATTAAAAACAAATGCAAAACCAACCTTGTAGACATTTTCTTGATATGTTTTGCATAGAAACACTGTTATTTTATTTATTCTATTGAAAGCGCTTTCAATAAACCGATAGACTTAAAAGTTCTGCAGTGGAACAGTTTTATTTTGCAGTCTTGGACTAAATTATCACAATCACCTTCAATAAAGTGTTCGGGATTGTTAAATAACACTAAAGTACACATCTCTGTTGATTCCAAAACGTGAAATTTATTCAGGTGAAAATGTATCAGATCAACCAATTATTCACAGATAATTATGCAAAGCCCTGCAGGTGGAACTGAAAGACCCCTTACCCTGTTGTATGCTGAATACAATGACACTAAAGGCCTTTGGTTATATTTTATTCCAAAAGCAAAAAAATGTGTAATAAAGCAGCCATTTGAGAATCGTGAGCTCCAGCAGCAAGACTGTGGTGACAACATGAGAGTCTTTAAGCAGACCTTATAGTCACATCATCTCATAGTTACCACAGATTTAGCTCATGTACCACCCAGAAACTCTTCCACTGCCACTGCAGGGCCAGCGGAGTTCAGACGGGCAACATGGCTGAAAAATTCAACCTCAAGATCTTTGTAGTCTCAAAAAAAGTAATGTTTAAAAAAAAAAAAAAAAAAAAAAAATCCACACAGTTTAAATGTGAAAGTAGGCACAAATATAAAACTAGGAAGATTTACCTTAAATGTACAAGGAAAGTCATTAACTTAGGAATATGGCAATAAACTTTTATATAAAGAGTTTTTCAATTATAGATAGTTATTGTCATTTTTCATACATTTGTCTTTAATTATCATTAAGAAGGCAGAAAAAATGCTGAATACATTGTAACATTTTTGTAAAACAAAGAAATGAAATAAATATGACATTATTGGCATTGTGTTGGGTTGTTAATTCATAGATAATGTCAGCAAATTTACAGGCGTTTATACAATTTAAGCAAACTACTTTATTTACGTGAGCTTTTTTTTAAACTCAGTACTTTTGGGTAGTTCAATTTACAATAAGCCATCATGTTTCGTACATTGGAGATTTAAAAAAAAAAAAAAGCATTAAAAAAACACTCCCTAAATGTTTCTCCACCCGTCATATGTTTATAAAAGCCGTCGCCACCACCATCCTCATCTGCCAGATGCTCCTCAAACGTTTCGTTTTCAATAAACAAATCATTTGCATCTCATTTGATGGTGTGGTTGAATTACCATTTGTACGATCTGAAAAGTAAGCCGTGGCAGTGAAATAAACGGGGGACACTAAAAGCTCTGTAGTGGTGTGAAAACGGAGAGCTGTGGATGTTTGAAGTAGCATAAAGAGGAAGTACTCAAGCAAGTTCCTCACAGTGCTTTAGTAAGTGGACTTGTCACTGCTAGAATTGTAGAGTCTCAGTTCTTGTGGTTGCGTAAGAAATTTACAAGCATAAAGTTCATTTAGAACTTCCAGGTCAGTTTGTGTCGGGGTGTTTGTCAGGTAGATTCATCACAGTTATTTTTATGTTGTCTCGACCTTCCACTCAGATGTTGAATGCAGCTTCGTACGACGTTCAAGGACGTTGAGCTCGTCTTCAGTCTGTAACATAGCATACATATTTACATTTCAATTACTTCCAAGGACTTTCTGCACTGATTGAATGTAATTCATCTATTATAGCAAAAATTCCGACGTGAAATGAGTCCATGCTTACAAATGCTGTATGCAGTTTTTATAGATGTAGCGACCTTCACTTCACCAAGGAAGTGCCATTGAATGTAAATTAGACTAATCCATTTAGCAAGAACAATTTAATGATAGAGGAACGAGCAAAGCAAGTCTCCTTTACAGTTGAATTCATCATTATACAACATTGCATCTGCATGAGGAATGGTTTGTGATTTATCCCCCCCCCCCTCCATCGTTTATCTGAGTTAATTTTATCTTAAGCTGGACGGAGGTCATTTGGTACCGTCAACGAGTTATATAATCAAATTAAATTTTTCTGCTGTTCTTTGCAGTATGACTAATTAGCTGAGGACGTCCTCGTATATGTAATGTCTGGAAAATCGTCTTCCTCCGCAGTACTTTGGTCTCGATGGCCTCGATTACAGCAGTGAGCCGCTGAACAGAGCTGGTAAACACTGTGACTTGTGTCAGCCTGAAGACAACTGACATGATTTGCTGAAGCTGCAGCCAGACGAAAAGGTTAAGAGCTTTGATTTCAAGTAAACAGAGGACGGAGTAAAGTCAGTTACCCTTCCAGCCAGGGGTTAGTTGCTGCTGGAGTTTACCCTGAACTCCTGCCCTTCCAAAATTTGTTCCAAAACAGATTCACACTCACACTTTAGCCTTTAATATTTGATGAATGTTGGTTCAACCATCGCAGCAGGTGACACATGAGCTACTGGTGCTCTCTGCAGGCTGGAATAGCTGTGGATGTTGAACGCAGTCAGCAAATACACAGAAAATACGATGCAGCATTTTCTACAAGGAAACAAAGAAACCCCATCAGTGCTCGCAGAAACTATTGTGTTTTCAAAGAATTTATTGTTTAGCAGTTGCAATATGAAGTTTAATCTTACCTTTATATTGGCAATAATACACATATCCCCTGATGTCAGCATCCCTGCATTCCCAGTTATTTGTTTTACATTTTAGTAAATCAGTTCGTGATGAAACACAGTCCGTAGTCCAAAATTGACCTGTGATTGCATGTGGTGTCCCATGCGCGACGGGCCGATGCAAACACTGCACCAAGAGGTAAAAAGAGTTAAAATCCGACAGTAGTAAACATACAACTCAGATGAGCATTCAAAGAAACAAATATTCAGTACAAGTGATAAATAAATATAGAATATCAACCTGAATAGTGTTTTGGAGATTTTATAATTTTTTTTTTTTTTTTTTTAACATTTTTTTGTGTTTCTTTTGTTGTTGTTGTTTTTTTTTTTAACAATTCAGGTTGATTGACCATGCACTAAACCCCGCCCTCCTTAGTTACTGCCTGCCAAGCTTCCATTGTCCTACGTTATATATGCAGTTCCTATAGACAGTGGTGGCACATTTACAACCCAAAATTCTTGATAATTTTCAGACTAACATGTCCTTGATTTCACAGTCAGAGGTAGACAAAAGCGGGTTTCTCATTTCTAGCTGATTTTCTTCATTGTACTTTAGCCAGCTAATTAAGCTAATGTTAGTGAGTTTCCTGAAAACTCAATCTGTGGTTGATTTGGCATATTTCCAGCTTTTTCTAATGATCTTTAAAAAAGGGTCTAAGTTTGCACACGGTGGCCACATAAAAGATACTGTGGTAAAAAGCTGAGGCTAAAAAGGATGAAAGGATGAAGTAGTTCATGCTTTTCATGCCTGAGTGTCCCCAAGACTGCACACATGGCTAACGCATGTGCCAGGAAAACGAATGGTGCTCAGAACAAATGCCTGTAGGAGATTCTCTGTCATCCACACCTTTATATTTCATCATTAAAAGAGTTGTAATTGAAGCAGTCACTGCTGGAATTTGGATGTGCTTTGAGTTGTAGCAACATGCTTTCCATTGACAGTGCCCAAACACAGTGGGACGTTCCAGATTGTCCATAAATCCAGTGCTATGTCCGCCCACTGGGCTTGGCACACTTCAGGAATAATCACTGATACAGTGCTACAGCTCAATCTGTAAGTAGCTGCTGTACCCTGTAGAAAGTGTGAAGTAATTGGTTTTATCATATTGCGTTGGTATCCAGTGCACCATAACCATATTGCTTCCAGTCATTTCTTTTCATTCCAATATATACATTTTTCTTTGTAAGTAATTCAGTTACTTATAATTTTCTTCTCTTTTCTAGCACATGGTAATTTTGTTTTTTCAAGTATTGTTTTCTTGTTCTTCCTCAACTAAAACCACATTTATTGTTTGTTTTTTGTTGTTGTTTTTTTTTTTTACACTTTTTTGACTTACGCTTTTGCTTATGACGCCTTCTGAAACACACACAGGAGCCATGTGTGTTCTTCTGTTTGATATGAGGATCAACGCAACATGCAAGCATCGTTGTAGGAATAGTACCACGTGTGTGTTTAACGTCAGCATCGGTCAGCCCACAGGGATGCAGTAACCATGAACTGGCCTTAAAGCTGATACGTTATATGTAGAAAGTCATCAACAAATGATGACGCAGGTAGAAAACATGGAAATAAATAAACAGGTTCTTGTTTTTGTGTGGCAGAGCAGAGCTAGTGAGTGTGCTAAAGAAAGATGTTCAATGCGAATATTATTTTGTTCCCCATCTGGCTGCTTATTGTGTAGTATTTTTTGTGACGTGAAGTGAGCGATTCTGGGGAAAGATTGTCGATAATTATAGCGCATGTCAGATTTTATGTAGAGCTTAAACGTGCATATAATGCCTCAGTAGTGATGTACTGATCGGTCTGAGCCACTTTATTTGTTTTCCATTTACTGAGCCAGTGCTTTGAACGAACACGAGCGAAAAGGTGTCAGATCATGAAGAATTATTTGCTGAATTTGACCAAAACTATACTGTATTAGAATCTCATTCTCCACCTTTGCCATTATAAGAAAATTTACTTGCAGGATGTGGTCGAGCCATTTTACTGCCAAATCTAACACTGTCTCAGGTGGCTTGGGCTGAAGCCAAAACAAACAACGAGCCAGATAGAGATGCTAACATTAGATAGATAGATAGATAGATAGATAGATAGATAGATAGATAGATAGATAGATAGATAGATAGATAGATAGATAGATAGATAGATAGATAGATAGACGGGGACGGACGGGGCTGTAAAACTAGTTTGTGATGTTCTCCTTTGCATTGGCCGAAGTAATGTTGGGCTCTTGCTGTAGGTAGTTAGTTAGCTGCACCTGCTACTGATTGTGACTTACATATACACAAACTTCTCCATCATTTTCTTACACTTTTGATCCTGTTTTTCATTTTGAAATGGCTAAAGAAAGTCACCACCTTGCACACTCTTTGCTGCACTTCAGCATGTGGACAAGTCCAAAGCTAGACAGGCTTGCCATGCATGGTTATCTTTGCTAAAGCGCTGACTGGACACTCACTGTTCTTGGGCGGGGGCGGGAGGGGGGCAGTTTAGCAGACGGTCAACGCAGGTCAGTCTTATTTATAACTGCCACTTTGGTGCTTGTTCAACTGAGAAACTTGTACAGTAGTTGGAGACAATTAGAAAGTCTTTGATGTGACTCTGAACAGAAATGAAAGAAACAAGCACAAGGACAGAAGTGTTCGAAGTCAGTGGGGGGGCACAGATGGTGATCTATCAAAACTGACTCACAGTATGAGCGGATGGATGGCTTATTGGTGTTGTCCTTCTATTTGTGGCAATGGACAACATAGTAGAGAGCCCATAAGTAAAAGTAAAATACTGGACAAAACCTGCAGAAAAAAAATAAAACTTATATCACAGTTGTCTTTATTTATATGCAATGCCCATCAAGCCTGATTGAGTTTTCAAAGTGTTTTTAGTCTTAAAGGTGGCTTCGACTGCAGAATTCAGCGGTCAGCATTCATTCTGCGCAGCTTGGGCGGCAGGTTGTCCTCCGGCCGACTCCCGACCAACGGGATCTGCACTGTTGGAGCTGGAGCAGCCATGGTGCTTATGGCTGCTGGCTGTCTATGTTTTTCCAGCTCGCTCTCCTCTGCTTCTCCATCCAGGGACAACAGCTGGACCTGCTCCTCCGGCTGTCCATGCCTCACAGCTGGGATGGAGCTGGACCTCAGCCTCTGAATACTAAGTGGCAGGTCCCCCGTGCTGGAGGCTTTCCCTCCAGGCAACGCTGGCCCGGTCTTCAGCCCCTTCCAGAGGTGCTCCTCCTTGGTGGAGCTCATGCGCTGGAGTTTGCTGGGCAGCCTGGAGGCTTGGTCCTCCACATGGTCTGCATAGTCGGCTGACAGGAGTCTTTCCCTGCGGCCTCCTCGACCACCGTTGCCCAGCAGAGGGGAGGAAGGAGTGGGTGCAACAGGTAGCGGGTTGGGCGATGTCAGTGAGGACTTCTCCTCTTGCTCTTTGACACTGTACGGAGGCGTAGGGACCTCGAAGGTGTTGTGGAACTGGGAGTAGTCGACTCTGAAAAAGCCCTCCTCCAGCGACATGACAGGCAGGAAACGATGGCCCCACAAGACTTCATCCTCGGTGTAAGATGTCCTGGCCTGGCATGTCATACCTATGATGGAAAGAAGAAAGAAAGTAGAGGAACATTTCCCATGCAGACAAGATAAAGATTTTTTTTTTAAAAAAAAGGAAATGACTAAAATCACTGTAAGGTTACTAAGAAAATTGTAGAAAGTGGACTATTAATTAAAGATGGACGTAGAGCCAGTCAGGAGGCAGAAATAAAAAGTGCTTCAGGGAAAAGAGAGACAGAGACATGAAAAAATACAACAGCGATGGATACAGCCGTACGCTGTTGAATAATTAAATACCATGAAATTAAACATTCTGTTAAATATTTTATTTCATATTACCGAGAAAGGCTGTATGCCACAGGCTGTACGATGATGAAACAAATGATTTAGGACAAGAACCCTTATCCAAAGTTATTTATAAAATAAATAAATACATTCAGATATAAGAATTTGCTCCAACCTGTGGTCTCTACGATGCCCTCCAGAATAACAACAATCTCAAACTGCTCGTTCATGAGCGAGCGCTGCGACAGATCGAAGAACGGGCTGTTGGTGTTGATCTCGTGGCAGATGGTTAGAGGCGACACCAAGAAGAGCTGGTCCGCCCCCGTCCCAAAACCTACGTCCAGCTCACACTGGTCCAGGGGCAGGAACTCTCCCTCTGGGGTCTGCCGGGACTGAAAACACGGATAATCAGAGCACATTACATTTACCTATTTACTGAAAAAAAGCAATGTTTCTAAATAATCTTTTAACTTTCTTTCTCCATGAGGTCAGTGCACGGGTTATGGAAGAAAGCAAGAATTATTTAAGTTTACTTCATCATGAAATGTAGCCAGTATTTGACTTTAAAAACCATCCATTATCTCCATTATCTATACACCGCTTAATCCTCTTTAAGGTCACGGAGGGGCTGGAGCCTCCCAGCTGACTCAGGGTGAAGGCAGGGGACACCCTGGACAAGTCACCAGTCTATCACAGGGCTACTTTGAAAACCTTTTGCGTAAATGTATGCAAAATCTTAAATTGAAAATCTTAACTTGTATTTTAAAGCTGAGCAGTTAAAAAAAAAAATTTAAAAATAAAAAAAGACCCTTTTTAGGATCCACAAATTCAGATTGAAACTGAAAGTTCTCAGAATTTAACAGAACCTAAGCAAAATTTTAAATATGTAAACTATTATGGGAAACTTTCAGTTTCTGATCGTTGGAAACATCCAGATTTAGAGAAATAAAAACACTGACACAGGTTACTGAAATGGGCATTTAACGTTATAAATTAAGATATCTGGTTAAATATTTCCATCTTGTGTTATTCAAACTTTTTTTTTTGTTTAAATTTTAGATTTTGAGGAATATTCTTATTTCTTTCAGAGAATTACATAAAAACATGAATACCTCTTTCATCTGTATGCTACAGAGGAAGTTACAGCCAGCAGCCAGCTAGCTTACAGCAACAAGACTGGAAACTTTCTTTGTCCAAAACCAACAAAATCTGCCTACTAGCATCGCTAAAGCCCATTGATTACATGGTAATTCTTGTTGGTTTAAACCAAACAAAACCGCAGTGTAAAAAAAACCTGCTGCCAATTCACAGTTTTATGACGATTTATGGTTTGGACTATTTCTTGGCTTGGACCAGTTGCCAGGCAACCAACAGAGACTTCAGGAAGTTGCTGGTCCCGGCTATGGCAACCGTCTCCAGCTTCATATTTACCGAGATGAGAGCGGTACCCATCTTCTCATCTTACTCCAGCTAAGAAAGCAAATAAGAGCATTTGAAACGCTCCCTTTAAGGACACAGTCAGTACAGCTGGACTAGCAGGGAACAAACCTGATGTACAAGAGAGTAGAAGTCCAGAATCCAATGCACTGCCTCACTGTTGTGCAGAAAATGCAAATGCCTTCATTCACAACATTATGGAGTTTTATGACCTTTTGGGTGGCTGGTGATCAGGATGCAAGACTCCTTTGCCAGGCAGCCAGACTTCCTGTTATCTCTGCTGGACAATTGGTACCACTTTGGTGGACATTTTTCACCCAGTATCCTTTACAACTACTGTAGGTGTGCATGGTATCCTATGAGATGGGGTGTTTGGGAGGATGTTGAAGTATTAAGGGAGTTGTTTCAGTGTTGAAAAGCAGGTTTGCCGAAGCCTGTAAACTAACGGTGATCGTAGCTGTTGAGGTAATGCTTCCATCATCCCTATTTTTAGAGGAAGGGGATGATAATAAAGAACATTATCTCTGATCTCAGGCTCAGTCATACTGGTGCTGCCTTGAAATGATGCCACTTGAATATACACCTCTGACACAGCTCCTAGTGCTCGTTTGCCTGAGAGACCTACATCTTTGTAAAGTGGGAAGAAGTGTAGCTTAATCCTCCTGATAATCTATGATGACAGTTTGTTGGATTAAGTTTTTATTTGTCTCAGAGTAGGAAGAGTGAACAAAAGATTTTTTTTTTTGGCAGATAAATTGATGGATTTTGACATATAAATACACAAAAAGGACTAGTTTGACATTGATACATCCACAAGAGGCCACACCGCTACTGTGATGTTGCAGTTTAAGTTAAATATAAAGGGGTTCTCTCATTTTCTCAAAATCTCTGTCAGACAACATTGGCAATGTTTATTTTGTAAGACACCTTGTACACACTTCCTCCTTGCCAGCACTTTAGAGTGCACTGAAACTCTGCAGCAGCCTGGCCCCAAAGACAAGTATCATTGGATTATGGAGAAGACACTCGTGCTTGCTCTTAATAAACCAAAGCTAATCAAAGTACTCTTTTAGGTGTTAAATTAATACATTTGACTAAGGAGGAAGCACAAGAAACCGAAGGAAAAGAAGCACAAAAGAAAAAGCCAAGGATGAAAACCGATAAAAGCCATCAACTCACATGAATTTAAAAAAAAATAATCCCAAAACTCAAATTAAACCTTCTATTTGCATAGATAAAATGTGTTACCTAAACTAAGTTGTATTCCGCTATGGCTCGATCCAAGAAGTTCTCCCAGTCGCCCTGTGCTAACTTGCATGCAGAAGAGTCTCCCTGGGCCTTTGAGTGAGGAGCCACTTGGTCCGCAGATGGCAAACAGACTGTCATTTGTATTCACAGTGATGTGGAGGACAGAGGGGTGTGACATTTCACAGGAAGATGTCTGTGCCCACAGATCCCTGGCTCGCCTTCGTGAGGGAAAAGTGTCACCCATCATGCTGCATCAGTGATGGGTGCTCCCGCAATACGCAGACAGGAAGCCTATGTTACATGTCCGCTGAATTTATATCAAAAAAGCAAGAAAGGCGGATGTTTCACATCACATTGTTTGGATGTCCAAACAGAAAAAAAAAAAATGAAGAGAAGAAACGCTGTTAAAAAGCTGTCGGTTCCTCCTATCTGTCAGTCCACGGGGTGTGTTCTTGGAATCAGTGAAATGATATAACTTGTCTTTGGTGTTTCTAAAAGGAAAAGATGTAAAACTGCAACAGTCGCTGTCTGGATTAGGCTTTGGATGGAGGTACAGCTGGGTTTCCAGCTGACACAGACTCAACTTTAGCTGCAACACAATGTCCTTCTCAATGATGCTGCGTTAATCGATCACATACAAGCACATATTGTGATAATTCTCCTGTTTTCCTTGTGTGATGCTTTCCAGAGTCATGATCTGTGAGTCAAACCAATGTGAAGTGTTTTGGCTACTGACAAGCTTTAAATGCATTAATCTGTTTACTCCCACTGGACTTCCTGGATAATATTTCTTTGACTGCAAACAACATGACCCCTTTTCTGTCTGAATCCCAGTTTATATATTACGTTGTTTGATATTTTGGGAAACTCTATTCAGTTTCTTGGTGAGAGTTGAATTTAATATCACTTTAAGTATAAATTTACATTCACAAACTGTATATTAAAAAGTAAGTAATAAAATAAAAACAACTGAAAAAATTTGAAAAAAAATCGAAATAAAAGAGTGTAAGGGACAGGACATCTCATACTGTGGCCATTTGCAACAGATAATATCAGACATGTTTTTTTCAGATACAGTCATGCTCAGGATGTCATATCCAGTTTGCAATTGTCAACGTGTGAGATGAGTAGCTGCCAGAACTTGTCAGTATAGATCCCACCAGAGTGGATCTGACTTTCTCTAGTTGTAAAAACTTCATTAGATCTCTAATCCAGTGAGTGTATGGTGTTTTTAATCTTTCCACTGACGAAAAAGTAGCCGTCTAGCAGTCAGAGATGTAGATGCACGAGTATTTAATGTATATTTTGATGTGCTAGCTTCTTTAGCAACCACCCCAAATACTGCTGTCAGTGGTGACGGATTGGTTGAAAGGAATCCTAGATACCTTTGAGAGAGTTTAGAATACATCTTGCCCCTACTTATAAAGTCCATCCAATAGTGTGGAGAGGAGTTCCTGTTTGATTTTTGCATCAAGGGCACAGACAGTTCACATCAGGGTGAAACGTCAATCAGATTTCTCTTCAGTATAGTGTTGGGTAAGGACGAACTGTCGGAATCCATGTCACTCGCATATTGATGAGGAATGAACCCTGTTATGAACTGAATTCCATGTTTACTTATCCAGTCGTAAATTTATATCCTCTTCCTGCAAGCCCTTAATTATAGATAAAAAGGGGCAATTCAGACGAGAAACTTCTTCATTTAACTGAGAAACTACATCGTTTCCAAGGAGTGGATTTTTGCCCAGAATGTTGTCTGACATAATTTTAATTGGAGGAATATCTTGGTATTTGGAAATCCGACATGACGAATGACCAGTGGATTTGAGCGAGAGGTCGAGGACACAATACACTGTGATACGGTAGCGACCTGTAAATTACAAAGGCAGCCGCGCCTTCAAAGATACACGACATTAGTATCTGTTTTTAACTAAGTGGGACCAACATTTACAAAGTGAACATCAAGCTGTATTCAAAAGTCTCTAACCTACTAATTTAGCGCATACACTCATGAAATGTTTAGTGAAGTCGCAAATCAAGTGAGAAGTAGTGAGTCATTTTCTCATATACTTCTATAGAATCTGACTTCTTTTTTCAACCACAGGAGTCGCCTGCTGCTTAGAAAGACTGCAGGTTTAAGACCCTAACCTGGCTGAGTCTAATGCCAACTAAATCCACCTACCAACACCTTTAAAGCTCACACCATAGCTTGTTTAAGAGATCCAAAAATGTATTTCCATCTTCAGATGGAGCCTGGCTAGCTGTTTCCAGTCTTTATGCTATGCTAAGCTAACAGGCAGCTGGTTGTAGCCTTATGTTTAACAAAACAGATAACAACGTGGTATCAACCTCCTGATCTGACGTCAAACAAATATTTCCTGAAATCTTCCCAAACAATTCCTTTAAATGCGCAATAAAGTCACTGTTTTTATTATGTCTTATGTGCATATGGGATAATATTGTTTTTATGAATAGATTAGCATATTGATGGTCCTTCAGGTAAATTTCCATTTGAAATTCACCAGTGCAGTGTTTCTACTTAAATCAGAATTAATCAGCTCCCTGCCTCCATCCCTCAGCAGCTTCTCTTAGGCATAAAGGTGTCAAAAACAGGCAAAACTTGTGATTTCATTACATTTAAATACAGGTCTAATACAATGATGGTGGCAATGCAATTAATTTTCCCATCTTACTGTTGAACTCTTCACTCCTGGAAATGCTTCCTCCATCTCCTATAGAGAAAGGAGGAGCATGTCAAAGCCCCTTCTAAAAGCCTGTCATATTTACAAGATGCTTTAGTTTATTTTTGTTCCCCCAATCATTGAGAAATAAATTGTAGGCTAAGTAAATTGTCTTTGACATAGTGCAGCCAGGTGTCCCATTTGTCAGCAAGGCTCGCACAAGTCAATAAGATTGGAAACCAATTTCCTGAGAAGTCACATCTGAAACGTTCTAGTTATGAAAGTGAAGCTGCTGATTTTAAGATACTGTTCACAGCTCCATTTACTAGCACCAAAGTGTGGCAGGAAAATTATAGCTCTACCAAGGAAGGGGAAACCTGCCTAACACTGAAAGGTTTTAACAAGGTGAAAGCCTTGTGTGTTCTCTTACTTCAGCTAAACAGTCAGGGCCACAAGGGGGGAATTAATGGCCCTTAGAAGAGGTCCTGATATAGCGGCGGTGCTTAATTTACCACCTGAGATCCAGGTTGAGTGAAAGCAGACCCTTTTCCTCGGTGACTCACTTCTTCCTCAGTGTGTGTGAGCGAGTGTGTATGTGTGTGTGTGTGTGGGAAAAATGCAAAGAAACCCAAACAGTGACAACGAAGGAGAACATGTACATGCATTTCTCTTTGTGTGTTTGCGTCATTCAAGTGTGTCAGCGCATATGTCCGGCCTGAACCTTTGAGCTTTGGCATCAAACGTAACACTCGCACAGATGTCACACCGGAGCTGCCATTTCCGATCTCCCCACAGCAGCATTAAAGCTAATTCAGCTGTCTCTCTTTCAGTCTCTTCTTTCTCCTGCTTTTTCTGTTCGGCCCCTCTGAGTTAAGCAGTGGGAGATACTGGGATGTCATGTTGACATCCACGCTGCATCCATGCCTGTCTATCTGCTGCGAGCTCTTATCGTTTATCTCCTGCTATAGACCAACCTAGTGAGACGAGCTTCTGTTGACACTGACGAGCACCGCCCAGCTGTCACTCTCTTCCGTCTGTATCACTGCTGCTGTTTACTGCTTCTGTTTCTTCGCAGTTTTTTTTCATGCTAGCATGAGCGCGTTACTTCCATGCACTGCTGGCAAACCACATGCAAACATGCTTTTCTTTTTTTTCAAAAATCATATTCCACTTGTGCTGCAAGGGTCAGTGCACCTCTGCATTCTATTGATTTATTAATGAACGCTGCATTAATATTTATGGAAATTCAAGGACTTTTATCTTTTTAGGTTAATATGCATTATGGATATAGAGTATGTCGTCCTGCCAGGGAATAGTTTTTCTGCTGATAATAACATTTGTTTCATGTGGGCGTAAGTTTAGTATCTCGTTAGATGAAAAACAATATCTAATGAAAAAAAATCACACTCAGACGACACGATTGTCCCGGTTCTTTGGGCTGTGGCTACATCTGAGTCAATTTTCCCTACAAGGGCCTTTAAATATTTCTCAATATTTCCTAGCGAGGACTTACAGAGTTGCAAAGTGAGAGGAGCTATTTGGGGCGTCCTCAATTCTGGACATTCATTTTCCCATAAAAAAAATCTGTAGGACAACTCCCAGCGTGCACTTTGGCGAAGGAACACTGAATAACAAATGTTATTAATAAAGGTCAAAGCTTTGCTATGTGTGCCACGGAACATGGGGGAAAACTGAAAATGATGCTGTTGAAATCAGTTGAGTTTTAGATTCATACGGATCCATTTTTTTGTGGCATAGCATGTTTGAATTTGCCAAGAACATGGCTTTGTACATTGCCTTTAATTACCACATCTATGTCTGAAGTGTGACAAGTCTGTCTTCCTTTTTTTTTTTTAGGTTGCTTTGCAGGGTAGTTACCCAATGCTGGAATAACAACTTTTACTGCCATTGAATCAGGCTGTCCACCATTTAAAGAGATGTGCTCGTGCATCTGCATTCTCTGAATAGACCTGTGCTTGGTTGAAGTCTCCTGTATTGGTTGAACTTTGTACAGCCTCAAAACAGAACCAAGAGGAGGTGCAGAAGTCTGGTTTCCTCTCAGAGCGCTTGAATCACAATATGCTGAAAGATTATTATGGAGTTTTTGCCCCCCAAAAAGTTGCCTAGCACAGCTTTAAGCAACACTGAGGACGTTTAAAAATGTGGAAACACCATGCACCGCCTGCCACTTCACAACTCTTTTTATGTTGTTTTAGTCGTCAAACCTTCAACTGGTAAAATGAATGTAGGCAAACTAACCCTCTCTCATATATACCTACTCAAACATATCACAGGAAAGTCCCACCAATTAGACTGCAGCAGCAGCATCTATTCGGATGCTGCAAGGTGATAAACTGATTACCAGCAGTCATCCATTGTGCTGAGTGCCTAGTTTTTTACTAAATATTTCCTAAAATGTTATTTAGGAGAACTTGAGCAGATCAAGGCCGACTCCAACGTTGATAGCCAGAAGACAGATGCAGGCAACGGGAATATTCTATCACTGTTTCCTGCATCATTATGTAAAACTGTGAGCAAAATAAAGTTGAAGAGTTCATATCCTGCACCAAAATGTGCGTCATCATAATGTGCTTACGTGAGGTACTTACTACATACAAACCAACTTCACCTTTTAACTGCAATCCAGAGTATCTAGGTCCCATTAGAATTTACAGCCCAGGCCAATCCCCGACTCTCCCAGTAATTGACTGCTACTGCCGTGTCACAGCGCGTTTACACAGTTCCATCATTAGGATTTACTGCAGCATGCCTCATTTCTCCAGTCAGCTTTGTGGGCAACCCGTCCGACAGTGACCTTGAGCTGTGTGTTACCTGAACACAAGCCAGGGCATTGTTTCCTCAGTGCAGGTGTAGTACTACGGGGTGATGTACAGTCAATTTAGTCCACAATACGCCACTGTGCAGTCTGACACCACAATGACGTAGCTTTATGGGCGCTTAAACAACAATGCAGCAACCCTGCACACAGTTTAAACAGCCCAGTTAGTCCAGAATCTCAAGAAAACAGAAGCTCCATCGTAAAATGTTACGATTTCCTGCATCTGTTTCGAGATGTTGTCCGCGAAGCTGCAGTGGATAAAAGCGAACGCAAAAAACACGTTGTGGCTGTTTACTGTTTGTCCTCTGGGCATAA
Source organism: Stegastes partitus (assembly GCF_000690725.1). Lineage (NCBI taxonomy): Eukaryota > Metazoa > Chordata > Actinopteri > Pomacentridae > Stegastes > Stegastes partitus. The sequence goes on from NW_007579228.1 coordinate 140,823, forward strand.
CTAATTGCACTGAGCATGATGCTTTTTAGCAGATGATGAAGATGTCCTGGATGTCTGACCTTCCACCAACATATAAATAGTTGTGGCTTGAAAAGATAATGTAGTGATCATTTAAAAAAATAAATAAATAAAAAATCATTATTTCCTGGCAGAATTCCCAGATCAGTATCATCACTGAAATCTAATTAACAGAAAGCCAAGAACTGATTAAAAGAAAATTACAGAAAAACAGATGGGTCAGAGCAAATCATATGACAAATGTTCGGAGTTTGTTTTGCAGTAATTATGTTGCACAAGTTCATCCCTTAAACCTGAGAGGTAAAGGCTGAGTAAGCTATCTGTGCTGTGAAAACACTGGATCTCAATCTGCAACAGAGCTGCAGCAGTTCCTGCGCTGCTTTACATGCTACAAATCAGAGCTGATGGTGTGATACATTTCAGCCCAGACTAGTTATACTCTGTGTTATGGTATCATGAACACACCATTATTCAAACTGCCAAAAGTTCCTCTTTAATAATAAACCTATAGAGGCTCCAGATGCCATTAGAGAGGCAATTCTAGCACTGCGTTATGTGTAATATCGGCATACTGGTTGCGGAGACGAATCTGACAGAGGTCAAACCATTACAGTATGCCCCAGGGGTGTTTATTACTGCTTTCATTCTCTTATTTCATACAGAGCTGAATGCATTAGAGACAACTATCACAGAGCTGTCTGAGTTTAACTACTGTCCTCTGTGGAAGGAAAAAAAACTTGATGATGCTGCCTTTCTTTATGACTGTTCCTCTGTGATGCTTTGTTGATTAAGTGCAATCAAGACACCATATTTCTCTTTGCCTCGCTTGCCTGTTAATTAAAGAACAAAAGATAACGTAATGAAATTTAAAAGCATCCTGAACAGAGCTGAACAGCGGCCATAATAAGTTATTTAATCGTGGCTTTTAATGTGTTGAGTGACTTTTAGTTCTCTAATGGATACCATTTCAGGTTTTCTTTTTTTGTTAACTGTGGTTTGAGCATAAAACATTAAATGATATGCCTGGTTAGGATTTGAGTGCAAATTAAAGCATTAAGCGCGCGCACTGATGCACTACGGGTAATAGTAACATACTGGTGGCTCTCCCTCAAGGTTCAGAAAGTAAACTGTCACTTGAGATCATCACGCTACTCCACACAGATGACAAAACCACGACTAACTCTGCCTGTCACAACAAAGCAGCGCTGCCCTTTAGACATCCAGGGTTTGAGCTGACTGGAGATCAGTCCTTTGTTGAACTAGTGCAAGACTCAAACAAAGTCCACACAATGTCGTGAATTGTAGGGACCTGAAAAACTTCACACATGTGCTGTCTAACTATCGCACATAAATCCTGCAGAGAACAAATAAAATATTGTTCAGAAGACTTGTGACAAACACATTTCCCTCACAAAGTGCAACCTAGAAAAAAAAAAGCTGTTTGACACTGCAGTTTTACATTCATTTGCAAAGTTGCACGACACAAAAATTTAGTTTTTTTCTCTTTTATCATAGCTGCCAGCAGCTGCCTCGGCTCTGCTTTCATCCTCGGGATGTTTTCGGCTCTGAAACCAGCATGTGCCCCATAAAAAGCAGCATCACTGTCAGCGCTCAGGGCTTCAGATTAGTAGCATTTTTATCTTCAGGAAAGAGTGGCCTTGGGAATTATTCAACTCATTGTGGCCCACTAACTATAAGAATTGGCTCAATTGATCTTTTAATCAATAGGTATAGTTCCCCACTTATACTGTCCCCCGGGGGCCCATTTATCTCATCCGTGGACAGCTGGAGCAGAGGGAGAACTTAGATATACAGCCCATTGACAGCCGTTCTGCTGACTGAGGGGGGACAGTCTGTGATGACCCTGACTGTATCAGACAACACACTCAGCAGCTGAGAAATGAAGAGGGAGGGGAGCACAAACACACAAGGTGAATCCAGCACTAAAAGTAGAGGCTTCAGGGGCTCAATGCAAAAATGGTCACTCATTAAAATACATGTTATGATGGAGTTACTAAAACCTCAGGGAATGCAGTCAATTCTGGAGATGAATGGAAACTGAATGCATGGCTTGAAACGCTCTCAGAAAACATAATGAGCAATTTCAGAGCAAATTAAGTGGCTGACAATTAGCCTTGATAATGACATTTTAACAGTTGGAATGGCGCAGTGGGTTCTTTTGGATAGCCCTTTGCGCTCCACAGCTGGGTGTCTAACCTGTAGCCTACCTTGATGAGTTTGCACCTGATCTGCGCGGACACCATGTGGCTGTTGCGCAGGTTCCCCACTCGGAACATGAGGCACAACTTTCCGTCCCGCTGCGAAATGACCGCGTCCTGGCTGAACATGAGCGTCTCGGCGCGCTTCTTGGGCTGCGACATCTTGATGAACATGCAGCCGATGAGAAAGGCGTCCACGATGGAGCCCAGCAGCGACTGGAACAGGAACAGGATGATGCCCTCCGGACACTTCTCCGTGATGTAGCGGTAGCCGTAGCCGATGGTCGCCTCCGTCTCGATGAAAAACAGGAACGCGGAGGGAAAGTTGTACACATTGGCGACGCACGGGGTGTAGGACGAGTCGTGGCCGCCGTGGCTCAGGTCGCCGCGAATGTAGGCGATCACCCACCACATGGAAGCCATGACCAGCCACGCAACTGTGTAAGTGAGGATGAAGATGAGCAGGTTCCATCGCCACTTGAGGTCCACCAGCGTGGTGAACAGATCGGAGATGTACCTGCTCGTCTCCCCGCCAAGGTTACCGTGCTGGACGTTGCAGCGACCGTTCTTCTCCACAAAGCGCTGCCTCTTCCTCTTCACCGGTGCGGAAAAAGTCATGCTCCGGTTGGTGTTCACCACCTGATAGTCCTCGCCAAATTTCCTCCGTAGTGCTGCCATTGTGTCAAATCACTCACTCGCCACCGACAATCGACACTTGTGCAGAATCAGGCTCTTTGCGCAAGTTTGGTACCCAAAACCACGCAACAACAATTCAGCGCGCCACTCGCATCCTGTGAGGTGGAGATGCTTCTCTCTCCTGTAAATTAGTCGTAAGTGAGCAGAGATTCTGCGCAATACATGATTCAGTCCCTTTACGCACGGAGTCTCCGCCAAGTGCCAACTTTTTCTGCAGGTCTCATTCATGCAGGTAAAAAACAATATCCCAAAAATAGAATTTAGAGCAAAATCTGTGTTTTGAAAGCTGGATTCAAAGCCTGTGTCCTTGATAGATCCGCTGTTGTGTTCGGTAAAGCAGCGTGTGAAGATCAGGACGCGGCGCGCACTCTTTCCTGAGGGAACACACTGTGGTAGGAGTGACTCCAGATTAAAGACTGTGGAGAAACTGCAGCACAGGGGGGCAAATTTCACTTCCACGGGAGGGGTGGAGCAGCTGATGTGAGGATACAGAAGGGGGGAAATGTTTCTTGGCTTAGACCCAATCAGGTGAAAGCATCAGCCAAGGAACACAGCAAAATCCCCCTTCATCTGCTTTTAAGTTTGTCATTTAGTTTTTTTCCTACAAATTTCTCACAGAGCAGTTTCTCATTACCCAATTACCAATCAGCCTATCAAGAGGGAAACACTTTCCTGTGAAACTGGGTTGTTATAAGGACTTCTGGCTGCCTATTGAAGGCTATTTAGTTCCCCCTAGTGTCACTGCAGTGGAAGTAAACCTGAGGCATTGCCAAAAAATGTGTGGAGTTTTGAAGAAATGGGGCTACAAATGTCCACTTGAAAATAGTCATTTATAGAGATAGTTGACTATATGATACCAAGTGGTTGTTAATTATTGGTTGTCAAAGCTACAACATTACTGGAGGTTGAAATCAGTCCTGTGGAGAGGAGATCTGATGTGATTTTTTTAGAGTACATCAGATGATAGATAGCACCTCTGGGAAAGCTGATAAAAGCACTTTAGTTTCAAGAGGAATATCAAGCTGGAGTGCTTTATTATTGTTAATTTATCATCTCTCACTCCTCAAACAGCCAACTTAGCTCACTATTTTAATTATCACAGAATAAAGCAGTGTGAGTCTGACAGAGAAAAATAAGGAAACATCCAGGCCAGCAGAAGATAAAGCACAACGCGTTAAAATCAGTAATTTAAACACTTTTACTGGCCAAAGGTTTAGTATTTGGACATAATAAAACTGTGATTTTTGCATGAAGACAGGAAATTGTCACTTTATTGCTAAATTCCTTACAAAAGATTACACCTTTTCATTACTGCTCTGTGATTCACACATCTCTCAACTGTCATTTCTTCAAATGCTAATCCACTTCCGGACATCGCTTTCATTTTTAACCCCCGTCCGTCCATGTCCCTGAAGAGCGAGGAGAGTCAGTGTCCGCACATAAAGATTTTTTCCAAGGCAACTGTATTTTATTGCATTCAATACAAGTATGAACTCAGTGTATATTTAACGACAGAAAATGACTCTTCAGGTGCAGACTTTTTTAACCTTTGCATGGTTAAGGGGACATGAAGAGGCTTTTCATTGCCATCAAAACAACTTGATTTATTTAATACAGACACACATAAAACAAGTCTGTATCTAGGAACATCAGACAGCAGGGAGGGATTTGGAAAGTCAGCCTAAATGGAGCAAACTAAGTAATTTGGCTGATAAATCATATTTTTATTGCGTTAAGCTCTTTAATATGCTGATACCAGACTGTTACAATTGAAAACCATCATTTATTCAGTGAACGATTAAAGATTTGTTAGCAGGTGTTTGCTCTTGACGGAAAAACACCTTAAGTATACAGTTGAACTGCAAACAACCCAAACAGTCTCTTGATTAATTTTTTTATACTTCAGAGACATCTACAAAGTTCTTCTCAGTTAGAAGAACCTGAACCAGTGGCGTAGAGATGATCCGTCGTGTCCCTTTACCCAAACACCAGCAACCCTACAGCGCCATTCACAGACCAGCCTCACCCAAAGGCACCACACCTGGAAGCACAACCAGGTCGTCCAGCAGCAGACTTTCTCTCCTGGTTTCTCAAATACCAGCATGAAATGTACCAAAAAGGGTCAAATGCAAGAAAAGAATCAAGCCTTCTGGGTGCAGTCTGGGAGAGGAAGATGAAGGTCAACACAGCTGATCATAACCTTACAACAGGCCCTGTTGGTCGTAGAGCTGGTGGTGCCGTAGTAGGATTCAGTCGTGTGAACACCAGAATTTGATCCAGGAACTAAAACGGAACAAATTGGCTGGAGAAGTTCCTTGTGTAGGGTGGTTGCAGCAGTTCTGTGGCCATGTACTTTGAAACAAGATGCCGCTGGTGAGGTCGGCTGCCGTCTACCTGCTCCAACCTTTTGTTTGTATATAGTTGTTTTACTTTTGTTGTTTAAATACATTTCACTGCACATTGTACCGTGTATGAATGTGTGTGTGACAAATAAAGCTCATCTTATCTTATTTTATCTTATCTTATCTTATGCGAACCACCAGGCCGCTGGACAGGATGGAAGTCCGGAACTGACTAAGGATACTGGCTGTTGTCGAAACAAAAAGGATAAGAACTGGGCGCCAAGTGGACCATCTGCCAGCATTAGTGGAAAAAGCAGCAGTGGGTTCACCTGGGATGCCACTGAGTCCTCGGGAGGTGTTCTGGGCCCATTAGCCAAACATCAAGGTAGGAGGATGCTCACCCAGTGCACTGAAAACCAACCATAGTCAGGTAAGGTTTGTTGTTTCTTACTGCTCATCTTTTCTCTCCCAACACTCTCCTCACTGTAACTGGTCCAGGCAGACATCAGCCCTCCCAGAGCCCCGTTCTGCTGGAGCTCCCTGTTAAAAGAGGCTTTTCCTTGGTCAAAGGGAATCATTTGTCAGCCTGTCTGTGATATTATAAGGTCATGACTTTAACATTTAAAGTGACCAACAGAAGTAAATGTACTATTTGCACTTTTCTACTTCTGTTAGTCGTGTAAATTTGTCATGTTGGTGTCTTATATCAAACAGAAAGCGCTTCGTGTGTTGTTTTAAATGTGCTACATGAACAATGGTTAAGCTTAAGGTGAAGCCTTCCTCTATGACTCCAGGGGTGATTGCTGATTTGTAATAGAGGATTGTAAAAACAAGCCCTTTGAGCTCAGCTATACTCTCAGATATTAAATGTCAAATGAAAAATGCATCAGTGGAAAAAGAAAAGCTCTCAAGAATCATTGTGCAATCAATCAAAATATCTAATTCTAACCAACCACAAATGTAGTGCTTCATAAAGGACACTCTCATTACGGTGATTCCATCACGCATCAACGCTTTTTGTTTGTTTGTTTAATATACGGAACATGATTTCAACATTCCACCAAGAGAGACTCACCGCCTTGTGCTGCAATAAAACTTAAACAGGTTATAAAAGGGTAAGAGTCACAGTCTGTACTTCATGTCTGGATTGTGTCACGGCTGGATCAACCACCACCTTTTATTTGGGAATGTGCACAATGTCAGGACAATACACTTTAAATAATTAAATGCAGCAATAAGTTCACATTACTGTCTTATTTCTTACAGCAGGTCCATCAGTCAAACCAAACATTCACTGCAACAATCAATGTGAATATTCAAGGACATTTCAAACTATGCTTCATCTATAAATAAATACCATTCCATCAGTTGCACCCATCCTCACAAGAAACATCAGCAAAGCAAGTGCGTCAACAAATTGCAACTCGAGAAAAAGAAATATTGTCTGACGCTATTAGAACGGTTTATTAGGTGGCCTTATGTTGCCTAACTTGGTAAACTTTTTCTTGAAGAGTTTACAGTCTGTGGAAGAGCCCCACTAAATGACAGAGTGTGACTGGCAGAAAACATCAATGATATAACATCCAATCTTGCTGTATACAACAGCAGGGAGTACACCCCTTCAAAATATAACCTAAGTCACGTGATTCAGCATTATATAACCTCAGAGTAATTGCATTACTTCTGCATTTGCTATTGTGTATAATAATATATATATGTATAATCAAAATACAGATTGTACAGTAGGAACTCAATGCAACAAAAGCCTGAACACCTTTTGTTACCGAGATTTAAATACTTTATTTTTTCTATCTCTCATATGCCCCTCCTTATTTTTGATGACAGACTCAGTCCTCCTCGGCGTGAAGGATTCCACATTTATAGAGAGTTTTTTTTTTTTGTTGGACATCATCCACAGAGGTTGATGATATGCCATGTCCTTCGCTTTATCTGAGCTGTCACAGAAACTCTGGTTCCTATTGATAACTGCTGTGCCAAGTCAGAAGCTCCTGCCCATGTGGGTTTTTTTTAGCTAGATTGCGGAATTAGTGCACTGATTGTTTCATCGTTTCAGGAGGATGGCTACTGCAGCTCAGATTAATGATACTATGGCTCATTCTATAACTCCTGATTAGTGTTACAACTGTGTTTCAGCTCATTTATAGTTTGTCGCTAATCTTTCTGTGTCCTTTAATCGTTGTGAGGCCTAACAGACACTTTTTTTTTCAGTTCTTCTTGCAATTCTTTTCCATGTGGAGCCAAGATGCAGACATGCTGATGGCACAGATCTTCAAAACTTAGGAAGTCCTGGTATTTACGAATGATTTTAGAACCGTGCTGATGCAGTTAGGCTGATTGGAAATTGCAGGTGTACTCAAAGTTTTTTCAGTGATTACAAAATGTCTAACTTGTGTGACAGTGACCACGAATGTATCACTTTAGTTGCTTTGGCTTTTGACTTTGGGGCCTCCATTTTCAATCTAGTTTTTTAGTATTTGTTATGAATTGGTTATAAGAGAGAAACGTGATCCCATAACACCAATGTCCCTCTACCGGCTTCCAAACTATTTCAGGACTGATTTCAACATTTTTTTGTTTTGTTTGTTTGTTTTTAAGGTTTTAAATGGATTGAGGCCATCTTATTTAGCATAACGCTTACATCATCGTACCCCAGTTAGAGCACTGAGGTCAACCAACCAGAGGTTCTCTGACGTTTGAGATCTCGGCATAAAAATAGAGACGAAGGAGCCTCTACAGAACTACTGAGACTTTTCAGTTGCTGCTGATCGCCCACCTCTTCTCTCCGGCATTTGATCCAAGTAGAGCTGGACATTAATCTTTTATTGTGTTGTATCTTTCACTTTTTAAAAATGTATTTGTTTTTTACGCAGTTTATGTTTTAGTATTAGGTTTTGCTATGTCTTATGGGTTGCTGTTTTAATTACACAACACATGCTTTAAGTGTGGCTCATTCCATCTCAGATCAGATTCTTAGTTCAGTTTCTGCTTGACCACCTCTGATTTGCCTGACATTTTTAAGCATAAACTATGGATATTTAAAACAGTATCTGTGAAATTTTAGATAGCTATATCAAGTACTTCTCAAGGATTAAAAAAAAAACAAAAACAGCCCATCCACACATTTTTAGCTTATTTTACACATTTTGAAATTTGGGGCTGTGTTTGAAAGACTCTCTGGACGCATCGAGGATACAAACCTCATAATATTTGAAAATGTGATCAAATACTCTGTGATGATGGGTGAACTGAAATATGAAATGTAAGTCATCATGAGAAGTCCCAGCTTTGAGCACTCATTAAAAAAAAATAATAATGCACAAGTCAACTGACCAACATTTTCTGAATCACATAAAGTTACATGTCACAATAATACAAACCAAAACATACAAAACACTTCTTAATATGAATACTACACAAAATGAAAGGTATTTTCTTTCATAACTGATTGAGCAGGTATGACCAGTTGCATCACAAATACAACAATACTGCTCGGTCCAAATAGAATAGAGTTTGAAAATGGTTTAGAAAATGTATTATACTGTAGTTTTTGTTCATATTTCCATTTCACTATAATCAGAGACTATTTAATGAACATGTCCAGTGTGGTGTATCTGAAATCAATGGCACGGTGAGAAACAGCAGTGAAAATTTAAAGTTTGTATCTTTAATAGTTCCTGAGATGTTGCCAACAAAACATAGCCTCGAAAGAAAAATGAGCTGAAAGTGGGTCGACCGGCTTTTATTTTTATTATTTTTAAAAGTATTTTATATACCAATCAAAAAATTCACAGATACTGTTTCAAAAATAACATTTTTGTAGAGAAAGTTTAGAGCAGAAGGCCGCTGCAATGTGAGCTGGAATAATCCATGTGCTTTATAAATAAATGTGACTTAATTTGAGTTTCAAAACTTTTGACATCGAAGTCATATTGCACAGGGGTCTGATCAGTTGTTTTGTATAGTTTATGTAGAAAATGCAGCCTAAATAATCAGCAGTGTTCAGTGTTTCTGATACCTGTCTGACAGTCTTAAAAGAAACAGAGAAGAGGAAAACTTTGTGGCAGGGCCCTGCTTCAATAGCCACGTTAATCTATCTATGTCCCTGAAGTGTATTTACTTTTGTGTGCCTGTGCAGTCCAGTAGGACCTCTCACACCTCTGCAGCCTTCGCCTGTCTCCTCTCACGACCCGTCCGCTACACCCACAATTCCCCGCGCCAGGACAAGATGGAAGAAAGCAGCGACCGCCGGAGAACAATGTTTTGGCAATAAAACCCCAAAGCGGCGAATACAGAGAGAATATAGGCACGTTTGAAACCTACTGCGGTCATGTGTAGGTGAGTGGAAAACTAAACAGACTTTTATTCGTGTCGAGTGCTCGGTCTTTGTCGAGATTTACGCGAACGATTGTGTGGCTCGGCGCAGACGGGAGATGCACTGAGAGGCAGCATCATTGTTTCTGTTGCACGGGCCGTAATGCGGGTTTTCAGTCGGGGCAGCTAGCAGCTAACTAGCTAGCTCGTGGCAGCCTGATTGTTATAAACACAGCTGCTTCAAAGCGTGCAGTTTTATTTAGCTCGGTCATTAGATATGAAGTCCGCGTGTGCCGCATTCGCCGAGGAATGTTTTGCTAGCTACATATCCCGGTAAGCATTATGCGGTAGTAATTACAGCTAAAGTTAGCTATCAATAAATAGAGCGCCAGCGTCGCTCGCAGCCAGACAGATTTGATTTCACGAGCGTCATCAAAGCCTGGGAACTGGAGAATGAGCAATTCGTGCTGCTGACCTCACTTCAAAGCAAATGTGCTGTTTAATTTCACCCTTTTGGCCGTTCTTGTATTTTTTCTTTGGCTAATACCTGCTACTCGATTATAGAATGCCCCCTTAAAGTATTGCCGTGTAAACCGTAAATATATGCCATCAAATCATGGGTCCTGTTTTAGCGTTAGCTAGCTTGATAGCATCTCAAGGTAACATGCGATTGCTTATAACGAATAGTTGGAAATAATTTACTACAAATGTGGTTATTTCAGGCATCTTAACGTCGAGTGTTGTTGTGACTGTGTTTGTGTGCCCGATTATGGTTTCTGTAGCCTCTTAAACGATTGTTTTGATTGAGGACGCAAAGATGCGTTGATTGTTTCATTGTGGCTAGCCAGTTAGCTAACTGTGCTAACTAGCTGGCTAACTATTATGCATCACAAAAGCTCATCCGCTCTGTGTTGAATGCAGCGTCGCGTAGCCAAATGGTCAGCTGGTCTAGACTAAACAATAAATTCTCACTCCGGTCGTCCTTCCCTCCGTACGTGTTTAGACACACGTCCCATTTAGTCACCCGACTGCGCCTGCTTAAAATCACTGAAATGTCTGGCTGGATTTGACCTAAATATCGTTTGTTTTAGGCAAGTGAACTGAACCGATTAATTTGCCAATATTGCATCCAATGCTCCCAGCTTTTGCGTTCACGCTGTGTTATTAGTCAAAGATGGCAAGTAGTGCGATCCAGCATGCATCAAAGTGAGAAAACAATGGGGATGTCTGTCTAAAAAGCTATCCAGCTACTACACAGATTTTTATTTTGGCTACAATCCAAGTCACATGTGGTGCTAAATGTAGAACAATGCGTGAGATGGATTAAATATTGCAGATGAAATCTTAGATGTTTTTTTTTTCTTCTTATATGGAAGATAATCTATTGAAACCTTTCAGTGCTAAAACTTGTACTTTGTTAGAGTGCAAAGCTTCACAATTTTTACTTTAAAGCCACTTCATTAAACCCTCATACAGCACTGAGCTTTGATGGTGTTCACCTTTAATCTATGTTTTCTGGTGCTTTTTATCAGATTTACCTAGACACACAATAAGTGCATTAATTTATCTTCTGTAATTTTATATTTGATGAATGTTGGATACTTTTATAATCATTCTCAGATGCCTATCTTAACTTTGTTCATTTTAGTTTGATGTGGGATTCACTCCATTGTAATGATTAGACCTTTTTTTTAGTATTTAAATCGTAGCTCACTGGCTAAGCTGTTATAATAAAGACTTAAAATGACCTGCACCTGATTTTGTTAGTAACATGCACAGTATATAGAGTATTATCACTTCTAAGGTACTCTTAAAGTTATGATACGGGAATACTATATATTAATAGGTAAACTTGCTGCACAACCGTTTGACTTTAATTTCACATAAAAGTGTTTTGCAATGTATTCATTAAGATACACAATAACTTGCTGTAGCCAGTTCAGTCGTCATTGTAGTGCACACAAGACAGTGAGAAGACTATGTTGTTGAAATGTGGGTGTTTTATTTATTTATTTAGTCCTCGATGACGCTAAACTTAATATTAGTTTGGATTGTGGGTCAGTGTATTTTCCGCACCTTTTTTGTCATTTTGTGGAAATAATCAAGAGATTAATGGAAATGATTGTCAGTTGGAGCCCTACTTTCTAGCTGTGATAGAGTTTACTTAACTGGGAAGGCTGATCACCGATGAGATGTTATAATGAAGACTCAGAACAAAATGTGGAAGTTTGATTTGTATGCTTTTTCATGTCTGTAATCATCAATGCATAACACAGCTTTCTGTCTGTCCTCTCTTTTAGGATATTCTGCTCCTGCATTCCTCTGTAGATTATTTACCCTCCTTCTCCCCTGCACAAAGCAAAATCACCACCATGAGTATTATCCAAGACAAGTTAGGCAATGAATTTTTGCGTAACGGAGGCATGGACCCCAATTTTGCACCAGGTATGCTTATGTTCAGCCACTTGCCCCCAGTCACCAGCTTTACACGGCTGGCCTCCCAGTCTGTTATGGGCGAGCTTCCCCAGGAGATGATCCTGAAGAAAGAGCGAGACTCGCCTCCAGAACACCAGGGCACTGCCGCTGCGAACACAGGGGGCTTCCTCCACAGCATGGGCATTAAGCAAGAGCGACTAAGTGAGCTGGATTACCGTATGCCCCTCTATGGCGGGGGTGGAGGAGTAGGGGTGAACTGTGCTGGAGGGGGCGCGGGGAAGAGTGGTACCGACATGACAGATATGTCTTTCGGCAACCACCACCAAAATCACCAGAACATGCTCCTGCATGACCTCAGCCTCAGCAATGTTCGTTCCCTCGGAGAACCGGTGAGAAGGGGCAGGCTTTTTTTTCTGATGAATTCATTTGCAGATTTACACCTATAGACCCTTTTATTTACACTTCTGTAAGTGATTGTTCCCTGTAAGTGCCATTTATTCATTGTGGCGTACTTATTTTTACCCTTAGATGCCTGTAAGACCAGGTAAAGAGCCAAAAGAGTCCTCAGGTAGAAGAGGCCGGAGGAGCAACGGCGATGGACAGGGAGGCAAAGCTCGAAGGAAACGCAATGATGCTGCAAAGGTAGATCCTTTACCATGTCCTCATCTCCTTCACTACACCAAGAATCAGTGTTTTGCACGTTAAGAATGGTCTTACACCGTCAGAATTGTACTTGTACTCTTGTACTCATGATTTTCTCCTTGTAGGCCATGATGTTGGATGCTGATGGGGCCTGCCTGTCCCCCAACTCGAAACCACATATCTGTGAGCACTGTAATGCTGCCTTCCGTAGCTCCTACCACCTGCGTAGACACGTGCTCATACACACAGGTAAAAGACTTTCACTGCTATGTTTTTCCCTCATAACTTCCTAAACTATTACATGTATGCCTCGCAGTTAAAACTTAATGCTCACTTTGATGAGATTAATTGTAAATGATAAAAATCAGGCCACATGAGATGCAGAGAGGGCATGTTTAATCAGCACAGGGAAAGCTAAATCAGGCAGTGTCTGTTTCTCTTTGCTTTGTAACATAATTGTGCTGACAAGTTTGAATGAAGTATGCAGACTCATATTCATTTCCAGAGAATCAATGTGCAGCTGGGTGTAAAGCTATGTTATCAAAGTTTGACAAAGCAATAGCAAAATAAGGTTTCTGTTGATGAACATTGCATTCTTATCCTCACTGAGTTCTCAGGATCTTATTTAAAACCAGACAATCACTGAAGCCAGGGATGACTCAATGGTTACTCATGTATTTCTGGATGTCTTAGTCATTCCCTTTGCTGGGAATTCCTCATTGGACTCTTTGAACCTGAACTCGTAAATGATTTAAAGGAAAATTCAGCTTTTTTTATAACCTCATCTTATTTTAAGTCATTTCCCTTGTTTTGTGCTCATTTTGTTTTCTGAATTAGAGCCTCTGCTGTTCTAAATGTAGAACGCAGAACAGTTTCTCCAGCATGCCTTTTAATATGGTTTAACTGGTTAGCAAGCCAGTTTAATGGGTGGGATTGTGACACATATTCATGCCCTCGGCAATATGCCACAGGCTCAGTGTCATTGTGACCATATCGTCATAGTTGGGGGACAGGCTGGGCTTTTATTAATGTGGTGAGCGGATGGTTGTACTCTTGATTGCACAGGTGAGAGGCCTTTCCGGTGCAGTCAGTGTAACATGAGCTTCATTCAGAAGTACCTGCTACAGCGGCATGAAAAGATCCACAGTGGTGAGTTTCTGCACTTGAAAGTATAGTATAGAGAAGTATTAGTCTGTAAATGTGTGTGACAGAAGCCCTGACGCTGTCACTGCTGTCTTTTGCAGGAGAGAAGCCTTTCAGCTGTGACCAGTGTAACATGCGCTTTATCCAGAAGTACCATATGGAGCGGCACAAAAGGACACACAGTGGCGAGAAGCCATATCGCTGCGACACCTGCCAACAAGTAGGCACTTTGTAATCTGTTTACTAAGTTGTTTGCAACTGTTTCTTTTATATGTCATTTGCTCTTTTTCTTTGTATATATTTTCGTCGATCCTGTATTGAATACTAGGCATGAGTTACCAACATCATCAGTAGCATGTGGGCAATTCTAAATTTTGTCTGTACTTTCCACACTTAAGCCCCTTAAACTGCTCTGCCTCAATGGGATTAGTTGTGTCAGAAGAGGATAGGGAATAAAATGTCTTGTGAATTTCAGTGGCCATATAGAGTAGCAATATATCTTCTCTTTAAAAAAATGAAATATGATTTTGATTTTAAAACTGCTTCTGTCCATCCAGAGGATACTGAGCCCATTTTGTTCTGTTTTAGTTTTTCTCAAGAACAGACCGGTTACTGAAGCACAAACGGACTTGTGGAGAAGCCATAAAGAAGGGCCTAGACCCAAGCATGCTGGAGCTCAGCGAAGCGGAGCTAGGCCAGGGCAGCTATTCACTCACTCAGGGAAACTCTACCACCTCCGGACGCAAGAGGGCAAAGTCCAAAAACAGCGAAGGCAGTGAGCGCAAGAGGAAGAAGAATGCCTCTGGGGCAGCAACCTCATCTTCTGGGGGGATGGCCCGTGACCTGGGCCTGCAGGACTATGGCATGGAGCACCCCTCAGGCTCTGACCCCACCATGCAGGGACGTACCCCCAAATTGGTCTTTAAAAAAGCTGGCCGCAAGGGACTTGACAAGGGTCTTCTCTCTCTGGAAGATGGTGCCGATGGACAGAAGCTGTTGGGCCAGAAGCCTGGCTCCATGGATCATGTGGAGGCTTCTGGCCTTGATAATATGGCTCTACTCCAGGGACCAGGGGGCAACAAGCCGGGGCCCACCACCAGCAGCAACTATGACGATGCAATGCAGTTTGTCAAAAAGCGGCGCTACCTCCATGCGGTTAACAATGACTATGGAGCCAGCTCGCTGCACATGGCACCCCAGGGCAGCAGTGTAATCCAGGGCTCCCTGGGGCCTGAACCCACGCTGGCCATGCTGGACTCCTCGCCGCTGGAACTCAAGCACGATAAGTCGGGCATTCCAGATGAGGTACTGCAAAGCCTGTTAGATCATTATAGCCATAAGCCAGAGGGAACACACCACCATGATGTGACTTTCGACTTGTCAGACCACCCACACCACGTAGACCTCCAGCCAGCAGCTCCTGTTACCCCAGAGTTGGAGGATGACTCGCCCAATGGTGGTGACAAAACAGCAGTGATGAGCGAGTACTCAAAGTTCCTCCTGCAGGCCCTGGAACGCACCAGCCATAGTGGACCCTTCCCCAGTCTTGGCCCCACAGGTCCTTTCCCACTCCTGTCCAGCAGCTCCAGTCCCACAGGGCCCCTGTTCTCTGACAAACACGTGTACGCCGCGTCCCCCCTGGATTGTGGCTACCCTCCTGCGGTCTCCTCCCCGCTGCCCATTGTTGCCCCTTCATCAACCTCCTCTTCATCGTCCTCCAAGTCCCACTATGGCATGCTTGTTGGCTCCCCCTCCCAGACAGGCTACCACCTCAGCTTGGAATCTACTAGCCACCAGCAGCTGACTCCATCTCAGGAGCTGACTGAACAGTTGGAGAAGCAGCATTCCCCCGGCACCTTCAACCTACCTCCCCAGGAACTTACTGCCTCGGCAGAGGGCTCCAAGGGGCAGCAGCCCAAAGCTGGAGGGAGCGCTGCACCCACCAATGGCTCCACCTACCCCGACCTGTCCCCACTGAATCCCCCTAAAGAAACCACATACCAGATTGAGAACTTCGCCCAAGCCTTTGGCTCCCAGTTCAAGTCAGGTCGGCGGACCCCTCTGAGCTATGGCAATGATCCTGGGACAGAGGTCGACCACCGAATACGGACTCCAGTGTCAGAATTCTCAGGGTATACCAGTTTGTTAGCTGACGTCAGTGAGCCAGTGAGTACAGGATCAAAAACCCCGACAAGCCAAAGTTTCAGATAAGGGTCAAACGAGGTGAATCCAGTAGGGAGCTGTTCTGTTACTGTCCATACGGTCCCTATACCCATCCTAATTTTGTTCTTGTAGCAAAGTTTGTTTTTTAAACACTGCCATTAAATGTTAATACAAAAATGACCAGGGAGGGTCTTCCATGGCCTCAAATGCAATTTTTTAAAATATTCTCATTTTTATTATGTAGTCGCTTAATTTTT
Organism: Stegastes partitus; assembly: GCF_000690725.1. Taxonomy (NCBI): domain Eukaryota; kingdom Metazoa; phylum Chordata; class Actinopteri; family Pomacentridae; genus Stegastes; species Stegastes partitus. Next base: position 157,071 of record NW_007579228.1, read on the forward strand.
GTTTAAGAGTAGTGGTTTTGATATGAACGTACCGTAGATTTAAATGTAATTTAAAACATTTAGAGGGTAGCTATAAACTTGCTTGTTTTTTTTTTCATCTTTTTCTGTACCCTTGTGTTTTACCAATCATCATACCATTGTAAAGTAATAATGAATAATGTTGATGATTTCAATAATAACATTTGTGGCAGGGAAAGGCCCAGAATTCAAATGGCAAAAAAAAGTATATATTGTCTGTTACAAGAAACGTATTAACTCAGGAAAATAGGCAAAATTGTGTAATAAGACTTTGTATTATGAGATGCAATTAGCACAGTTTTTACAGGTGTACTTTGAGACTACAAAGCTTTGATTTTGTTTTTGTGTTTTTTTTTACTTGTCAGAACAACAAATTACAATACATGGTGTTTGGTTTCTACTGCGTGTAGCTTTGTCGAGATTATGGTACTGTTGTGTCAATGTGAAGACATCCACATTTCTTTTGAGAGCCACATGTACACGAGTTCGTGTGAATTGTAGCAGAGTTCAGCCCGTGGTGCTCGCACTGTACGCTCTTAAGTGAAGAGGAAGTTTAAGCGTTGCTGACCGTCGTTTTGTCAGTTGAGAAAATCTACATAACCGTGACCTCCTCTGCTTGTGTGCGCCAGTTTGGCCGTAGAAAAGACGCAGCTTAGACAAAATTCTACCCAGAAGTAACTGCGCATCGCTGTTGCGGCTGTCTGTTTCAGAATGCAATGAACGCCAGTCGGTGATCTTTTCATCACGCTGTTGCTGAAGTGATTTTTCATTTAAAGAAAAACAAAAAAAACAAGTCACCACTCTTCTACTCCACTCCTTGCTGTTCCTTTTTGTGTCAATGGAATCAAACAAGCACTTTTTTCAACAAATCATCATTGGAAACAACAATAACCCATTCAATTTGCATATGTGATACGTGATTATTATGCTAATGATTATTAATATTATTTTAAGAGGAGAAAACTGTGAACGGGGGGTCGGTTGGGAGGGAGGGAGGGTTGAATGGGTGAGTGGGAGGGGGGAGCGGGCTGGGTCATTTGATGGGCTTTGATAGGGGTTGACTAGGCATGACCATGGGCATTTAAATGTATTTTGTTGCTTATTCTCGAGGGTAGAAGATAGGGGTGGGCTNCTTACCTTTGTACCATTTCAAGCTATTCATTGGACTTGCACAACTTGAATTGCAATAAATAACTGGAAAAATTAGGGTGTTCTAAAACTTTTGACCGGTAGTGTATATTCTGACAAGTACCTCCATATTATAATAAAATGAACTAAAATGAATACTGAAGTGACAAAAACTGAACCTAATCTGTTTTTTGTTTTTTTTTGTACATTTTTAAACTATTAAAACTAATCAGTACTGAGCAAACTCCTTCTGAAACCTGAATGGAATCCCTTTGCTTTACCCCTCACCCTGTTTGCTTTCTGTATTCAAGTTCAAGGGTCTTCAGGTGAAGCACTTTCATCCTTCGCTCAGCTCGTATTAGTCGCCCTCCCCCTCGTGAACATCATGTTCTCACACTCATAGCAATCATTGTGCCTCATTGCCAGGAAGAGCGAGCTGGGCGTGGATAGGGACGGGCATGACTCTAAGCGACTTTGGACTTGCAGCTGGATGGGGGGGGGCAGTTATTGCTCTGTGATCGCACCTCTGTTGACACATCTCACAACAACATGTTCATAAAACTTGCTGGTGACGAATGGAGACGGTAATTTCTCCATCTCCAGGAGCCTTACAACACGGAAAATAAGGCCAACCCCAGATCGAGGGTTAAAAATTAACTTCAGTGCTGTTTCATTACAATGTGGTTGCTAAGGGACGACCTGTTGAGCCACAGCAGACATTTTGCTTTGTCATTGCAGAAAGTGTGTTAAAAATGGCTCCATTTTGTTTGAGCATGAAGCAGCTACATAATATCTCTGACGTGACCAATATGATTATTTACACCAAAGCTTTTGCCACCCAGAGCTCTTAAAATGTCATTTACACTAATCAGCCACAACGTTAAAATGCTTTGTTAAGTGTTGCTCCCCCTTTGGCCGCTAATACAGCTCTAAAGCCAGTCGTCTTCTCCTGGAGGTGTCCTGGGCCATCTGGCACCACCATGTTGGCCGTGGATCCTTTGGGTTGTGAGTTGGGGTCTCATCAGGATCAGACTGTATCCCACGAATGGTCAATGAGATTTGGATCTGATTTGGGGAGTTTTGAGGGATGCCTTGGGCTCTTTGCTGTGTTAATCAAGCGGTTCCTGAACAGTGTCTAGTTGGGTGCTGCGTGGTAAAGTAGTTCCAATAAATAGCAGGGCCCAGGGTTCCTTATTTCACTTTCATATACAGTGGTGCCCACTTAGCGTCCTGTTTATAATCATAAAATATCCCAAATCATTTCCTATATAATATTTAATAATGTCATAAGCCCTGTTTTTGTCATAACGAAATTCCCCTGAAATTGATTCCAGGGATAATTTTTGCCAGTTTATAAGTCACGGTCGGCCGATTGTTACAGCTCACGGGCCGAGCGTCGGTCATGTGTGGCAGATTATCACACCCGTGTAAGGCAATTTGTTTAGTTGCTGATCAATTATCTGCTCACCTGAGATCTGCTTCACTGAGTTATTCACACACTGTCTGACATTAATTATCAGAAAGCTGATCAAAGAGAGTCGTGTTGTTGCAGAACATGTCGTCACTCATAACCAAATGGCTCAGCTAGTTAATCGTGATAAGTAAATCCTCTGTTTACCCTCTGATTAAAGGAAATAACTTCTATTGACGGGGTGACTTTTCGTACCGACAAAGGTGAAATTTCACTGAAGCAAAACCATAAAACGCCGTTTGAATAAACATTGTTTGATCTTCAAAGAAATTGTCAATTTGATCTTGTGAAAACGTTCCCATTTTGGCTTTACATATAAACCCCCGTTTGTCATCACACAGATACAGCTTTCTCAGTGCTCTATTGTTGGGGGCACTTCGATACGCTAATGTTGAAGCCCGCTTATTGGAATATCCCGAATATAGTCATGATTCCATCCTGGACCGAGGGTATGATGATAAACGGGCAGCACTGTACCATTTTATTTCTGTGCTCGTGGACATGGAATATGGTGTGATTGGTTTAACACTGGCCTCTTTCTATAAAACCAGAAACATCAAGCATTGTAAGGGAAATGTGTCATTTTATTTATATAATGTAATATCACTGTCACGGGGATGCAAGGTGGACCGGTGGTTAGCACTGTTGCCTCGCAGCATGAAGGTCGCCGGTTTGCATCCCGGTGAGGACACCCGGGATCCTTCTGTGTGGAGTTTGCATGTTCTCCCCGTGCAGCGTGGGTTCTNCGGTTTTTCGGGTGATGTTGTATAAAGATGATTTGCCATAATTTTGTTATACAATATTTTGAGAGTACCTCTTTGTATTTAAGTGTTTTGAGAGATGGGCTGACATGCTGGAACCCTTATATCTTTAAACCCACGGTTACGTTGGATGCATACCCTTTTATTTATTCTCCACTAGCCACAAAAGAACTCAGATATTTTTAGGCAAGTAATCACCGGACCTACACCCTGTCCCTACTCATTTTTTCTTTTTTCTTTTTTTAAGATGATTTTCTTAAACCCCACCATTTTAACTAATTGCAAGAAACTGCTCCGGTAATACAGTTCAGACACAGAAAAGTTTCGTTATATCCACCTCCCCTCCTCAAAATGCAGCCCTGCACTCACAAGAATAAACAATGGCCTTCTTTGTCTTCCGTGGCTAAAGCCATTCTTTCCCGGCAGCCAGGGTTGATATTTAATTTAGTTGATTTCCTGTGAGCCGTACCCCCCCCCCTTTCCTTTCCTTTTCCTATGTCTGTGAGCTCCACAGCCAAGAGACTTTGAAGCTGCTCAGATCACAGGGAACAAAGACTGACTGACCAGCCACTTCACTCCAAACACACTATGCTTTTAACGGAGAGAAAAAGAGTGGGTGAGACGGAGAGAAAAAAAAAAGACAAAAAGATTGACCTAAATATACCTCATATCACTAAAGCGTAAGAAAGCAGGGACACGCGTTTCATGTATGTAGTGGAAATATTTGTAGTATAGGTTCGACATATTGTATAATCATTTAACACTGCCTGTGTTTACAATTATAGAGCAAGTGACTCATCAAAATGCAAATGTATTTCTTTTTTTTTCTGTAAAAAAAAAAAAAAACATCCACACCAAGCAGTGTTGCATTATAGATGCCTCATAGAACATTCATTTTTCTCGTTATATCCCTTATTTTTGTTACTTGCCATAATGTGTTTTGATATGATCTCTAGAAGGATATTGTTTACAAAAATGTACAAAAACACTAAAAATGTGTGTTCTCGAAATTTCTTTTCTTTCTTTTTTTTGTTGAGTTTTTCTCCAGTATGCATGATAAAGACATTTTTGTACGGCTTTTTTTTTTTCAGTCACCTCAATACCAAATTTTGTAGCAGAAGCCTCCCCATTCCTTTGTCTTATTTGTTCTAGACCCCTTGTGATATGATTTCCCAGGCTGTACCTGTTATTGAGATGATGAACGGATTAGAGAAGCCAATAAAAACTTTTTGTTACAAAAAAAAAGCACACGTGTGTTTTTGTTGCTCAGAAGCACTGAAAGTCCCTGAGATTTCCAAATACTGTGCTGAATATTCAATATGGCCTAGAAACATATACAGTCGTGACACTAAATGTAAAACCTTCTTCTATGTCGGATAGCAAAGCTTTTGGATTGTCAAGTCGGAGGTCAAGATACAAGGAGGGCTTGATGCTGGAAGGCTCATTTATTGTTAATATTTATTGTTTGTAGTTGTCATAATAACTAGTGTGTTGTTAGAACACTACACATCTCTGGATTTCCCGCCTAATTGACAGGTGTGATTGTGCACGTTCCGGCCACTTTCACCCGGGGGAGCGCTCCAACGGGTTGGTCCTATAGTCTGAACGTAGCCAATCTGTTGGATTGTTCAGTCAGATAATACGCCGTTGTCCTTATTTGTGACATAAAATGTCATGTCGGAGTCGGAATCCAAGGCTGTCGGTACGTTAAGGCTGTTTTTCATGGGTTCCTTCTGTTTTCTCTGAACACCTGTCGGATAGCAAGGTTTTTGGATAGTTAAGGGTCAGATTATCAAGTCACGACTGTAATTACATTTCAGTATTGGCAAATACAAGGTAACCTTATTTGTTTTGTTTTTTTTAGGGGTGTTGTTTTTTACTGGTTGTGAGATATTTTTTAAAATTAAATGTTGGTAAGATATTTTTAATCGCCTTGTCGTTCCAACATGGTTTCAGTAAACATTGCATTGATAGCAGATGGTAGGACTTTCTGATTGGGTATTTTATCATTTGTTCTGGGTGCTTTTCCACATGATGTTAGAAACAGGAGGTAGAATTGTTCTTATTGCATGCTTCTGTACAATTATGTTGAGAGACTTTCTCTTTACCTCACAGCACTCATATTTTGAGTGTAAGTCATTAAAAAAAACAGACAGAACACACAATAACATTAACTTGAGCAATAGCATAATTTACAGAAGGTCCTGTGTAGATATTGTATTATTATAATTATTATGGTTTGTTTTTTTGGCTGTAATAATCATGTAGTGTAACGCTAATAATGATGCAGCCCTACTGGGATTATTTGACAAGGAATAAGCATTGTACTAAACATCTCTTTAGTTTCCAAGTGAAGACAACAGCAGCAACAGAGCGTCATACATGTAAGGCAGAGTAGGGGTATGGTGGGTTTTTTTTAGGGCAAATAACACTGATCATTTGGAAAGAATAGATTGATCGCTGATATTTGGAACTGATAACTATTAGCAGTAAAAGTCTTGTCTGTGTGTAGAAGCGTACCAGTGTGGTGTCGACACATTAGAAAAACTTCAAGCCGGTACCACAGTGGACTGCAGGACTCAGGTAAATGTAACCAATCATTTTCCACCTGTTTGTGAATGTGGTGATAGAATACTGAAACAACATAATGCCAACAGTATGAGGAGACTTAACACGTGTGATCTCACGAACTAACTGCTGTCTTTATTTTCACAGGTCTGTTCCTTAGTGCAAGGTGTCTTGGTGGTTAGCACTGTTGCCTCGCATCAAGAAGGTCGCCGGTTCACATCCCGGTGAGGACACCTGGGATCTTTCTGCGTGGAGTTTGCATGTTCTCCCTGTGCAGCGTGGGTTCTCTCCGGGTTCTCCGGCTTCCTCCCACANTATATATATATATATATATATATATATGTATGTATGTATCTGTATTAACTGGTTACGCAAACACCTTGTGAAGTCTTCAAATCAAAGGTCACATTATCCTTTGTGTCAACCTGTTTTACTGGCCATCTAGTTTCCGATAACACTGTTGTAAAGTAGGTTGAAGCACTTCATGAAGCAACGTTTTTAGACTTTTTGTTTGTTTTGTTTGTTGTTACAATAATTATAGTTATAATTATAATTAGACTAAAGGGACACAGGTCCTTTTGTGGTTCTGTGTGGATGCTTCAACTGGGCCTGTGAAGCATTTGTGTTTGAATAAGATGCCTCAGGGTTAAATGGCGAATGCTGGAACTGTCATAAAATCATAAAAATGTCTGACAAGGAATGTGATCTTTGTTCCTCCTGTTCATTGTTGCTCCTACCTGTAACTTATAAAGTCTGAGGTTGAGAGACGTGTAAGAAGAGGAATGGAACATTCAAATGCTTTGCACGAATTTGAAACTAAGCAAGTTTCTCATGTGTATTTGCTCATTGCTTTGGTTGTACACATTCTCCAACATTTTCCAAGCCATGGAGTTAAGTTCAGTGAGGACAAATGCTTCTGTAAAATCTCTCAGCTCCAGTCTGATGTGTTCTCTATTGCACCAGAGATAACAATCTGTGTCAGTAAACTCTCTTCTCTGCTGAAAAGCTTCCTCTTCACTGAACAAACTGATAGCTTGCCAACTATGTTCAAAAAACACGTCCTTGATTTGAGGCATCATGTCACGTGTCACTTCCAATGCAGAACACTGACTCCTTCCTTGTTTCCATTTCCCAGCAGCTTGCTTTTAGCCCTATCCTTTCACGAACCATTCTACGAATCCTGGTACTCACACGCTGTAAAAAGAATTAAAGAAAACACCATAAAATCACGTTATGTATTCATCTATTAATTAAACAAGTGTATTATTTACAGTGCCATGTGAGAGATCATGAACTCAAAATTGAGCTTTCTGACCTTGAATCAAGATGCTACCATCACAAACACACCATTCTCATTGCGAAGCATGGTGGTGGCAGCATCATGATGTGGGGATGCTTTTTGGCAGCAGGTCCAGAAAGGCTTGTCAAGGTAAAGGGGAATGTAGGAAAGTATGGTGAAATCCTTCGGGACAACCTGAAGCATACAGCCAAAGCTACGCAGAAATTGCTTATACACAACAATGTGAATGTTCTGCAGTGGCTGAGTCAGAGGCCAGACCTCAATCAGGTTGAAAATTTGAGGCTGGACTCAAAAAGGTCCAGATGTGCCAGGGTGATGGAGACATATTCAAAGGGTCAATGCTGTAAATGCAGCCAAAAATACTGACTTACCTTCTATATTTTTAATTAATTGACATTACTTTGGGGCTGCAAGGTTGGTTAGCACTGTTGCCTCGTAGCAAGAAGGTCACCGGTTCGCGTCCCAGTGGGGGCACCTGGGATCGTTCTGCGTGGAGTTTACATGTTCTCCTCGTGCAGTGTGGGTTCTCTCTGGGTTCTCCAGCTTCCTCCCACACAGTCCAAAAACATGTTGAGGTTACTTGGTGATTCTAAATTGTCCGTAGGTGTGAATGTGAGTGTGCTTGGTTGTCTGTCTCTAAGTGTGGCCCTGCGATGGACTGGTGACCTGTCCAGGGACAGGATCATCTAGT
>NW_007579228.1:166795-171492 GCF_000690725.1 Stegastes partitus
TATATATATATATATATACTGTCGCCCATAAATTTGGAAAAAATTTTGTTTTCAGACACATTACTCTTTTTGTTTCTATTTATACACGTCAGTAATCACTTTTGACCAGGTGCAATGACTACAAACTGAGTTCCAGTTGCCAGGTACAACAAATTCTGACTTCAGGATGCGACCAAAGACTTGGACATCCTGCCCATTAACACCATCAGCAATCTTGTGGACAGCATGCCACAAAGTCTTGATTCATGGCAGGGGTGGCCATAGTCAACATTAGTGACTGAGTGACATTTGAAAAAGGAATATTGGACATTCTAATGCATGAATGTTTCCTGCTACATGACCAATGTTGAAAAATTGAAACAAAACCCTTAATCCTATTGTTTAATACCCTAATTTTGTTTAAGCCTGAATACACAGTTTGCAAAAGTTTGATTTTTTTTTACCATGATATGTGTTGTATAAAGTCTGGAAAAGATATAAACTTTATCTCTCAAGAATAAATTGTCACAATCATACCATAAGAAGAGGTAAAAAAAAAAAAAAAGGTTTTCTTCCAACTTTATGGGCAACAGTGTGTGTATATATGGTTCTGAAAGTCATTTATTCAATCATGTGCAGTTAGAAACGGCAGCGAAGCCTCTGGAACATGAATATAAGATTAAACTAAAAAAAAATAAAATAAAAATCAGATTGTGGATAATTGTTTTGGGTTTTTAGGTTCAAACTAGATCAGAAAGATTTTAACCACAACGATAACCCTTCTGTACAGTGAACATCTGGACTTGTGGGGCGGTTATCGGTTTAAGATATGGCAGGACTCTCTAGTTTACCACACCCTGTTAAGCTGTAATTCTTATTGCTGTGATTGGTCATTTTTATCTTAAGCTAAAGGACAAACACAGCCTATGAACCCATAAATCATGCTGCTGTATCTGAAAACTATATAATTTAGCATATCATGTGATTGTGTTTGGGTGTTTGTTAATCATTTGATGCGAGTCTGTGATTTCTGAGAAACGATAAATCATTTCATTTCATGCCCACTCATACACGACCATATCAGGTTTGGGGAAGTTTATGAAAAAAATCTTTGTGTTTGTAGACTTTTGCTGGTGTTCAAGTTGTTGGCATTTCGCTGTTAGCTGCTTCTAAACACCTTGACAGGTTATCGTTTACTAACTGTGATGCTTTTACGGAAACANCCTGCCTTCACCCTGAGTCAGCTGGGATAGACTCCAGCCCCTCATGACCCTAGTGAGGATTAAGCGGTGTACAGATAATGGATGGATGTTCCTCAGTTCTGCTGTGGCCCGGCCTCTACAGAATACAGGAGCAGACGGACGGACAGACAGACAGACAGACAGACGTCCCCTCTACCACATGAGCAGCATAGCAGAAATTCACTTCCAAACCTCACGTTTCTAACACCTGTGAGTTTGGTGCAGTTTGGTGCAGTGGGAGCTCGCATTCAAGTAAACATGGAGGGTGGATGGTGGCTGAATAAATAAATCCAGTTTATGATCACATCATGTGATTCCTCCAAGGATAGCGTGTTTTTATTACTCTGTGATTCATGCAAGAGGCCCTGCTGCCAGACGGTGGAGCTGTTTTCCACCAAGTGACCCAGGATCCGCTGTCAGAATACAAACCGACGTTATGGTACAGCTGATGTTTTTGACATGTAGCCTTGAAATAGGTGCTACCATCAACGAGATTCTTCTGTTTTCATATCGACTTCACGCTGTGAACCTTGAAAAACCTGAGAACTGAGAGGCGCTGCAGTGTTGTGTGGCTCACAGGACCACTGACTCGTTTTTTTTTTTTTTAAACCAGCAGCTTCAGCCGCTTGGTGCAGCGTGGATACTGTCGCCTCTAATTAAAGGAGGCAGAATGTGTTCTCTCTATGTATCCAAATACCACGTTAATCTAGCTCTCAGTCCAGATTTCAAGCTGTCTTCAGCCTACAATCACAGTCTTCTACTGATATTTATCAAGTCATGTAGTCTAATAAACTCAAACATGTTCTACCTGTAGCTCTTTTTTTGCCCCAAATCCTATTTTTTCATGAGAACTGTAATGTAGTTGTATATGCAGGTATAAAGGACGCAACATTTCCTAAAAAAAAAACATTGACATTGAATAAAAATCAATGATTGATTCATAGTTAACGCGTTTGTAGAATTGCTCAGTAATATTCTTGTCTGCTGATAAGGTTTGTTGCAAAGCACAGCACATATCCTGCAATGTTTCAATCAGCAGTAAGTAGCTCCTGTGGTGTCAGTGCTTCAAGCATTTATGAGGAAACGCTGCCGGGGTATGACAGGATAGTGGTGTCGAGGCTAAAGGGGAATGTTTCAAAATGAAATATTGATCTCATGTTAATAACGTGATGAAGTTGTAAATATTCCAGCCTCAGGAACTTGCTTATTGACACTTCCAACATGACAATAACATGCAATACAGTTACAATTACAGCCATCCCAGAACTCATTTTAAGTGCAATTTATTCCAAAAAAGATAAAACATCGACTAAAAAATGGTGCAGATGAATTTGACCTTTTATCCTTATGGTAAAAATCTGATATTGTAACAACCCTTATGTTTCCGTACAGGGTATGATGGCTCACTCAATGGAGCGTCATAAGATCTCAGCCTAATCACACCAAGTCACAAGATTGTAGAGCTGCATGTTAGGACTCTCTACGGAACCCCTGAGTGGCCATAGAGAAAAAACAAATAATGCGCGGTAACGAGATAGTAACTCATTACCATGAGATAATTACTTGTGGCCACGAGATAATTCAACCCGTGGTCTAGTTATTGATGCCGGAAGTTCGAATCTTTGAATATCTTTCCAAGTTTACTGAACTCTGGAAGTGACATTGGTGAAAAAAATAGAACATGTGGCAACGAGATAATTTAACTCGTGGCCACACGTCACTATCTCATGGCCACGCGTTAAATTACGAGTTTATTATCTTATGGCAATGAACTACTATCTCATTACCACGCATTATTTTTTATTTCCTCTATGGCCACTCGGGTTCTGTAGCTCTCTATTACCCTCATTAAAAAAATAAAAATAAAAAGGTGTTACATCCTAGGTGTGAATAACCTTTTTTCGTAACAGAAACACACACACACACACACACACACACACACACACACACACACACACTAAATAAATCTGTTAAAAAAAAACAAAATACGAAAAACAATCAAAATCTGACAACAAGGTTGCCTGAAGAAATGTATTAAAATGCTGGAATATTGTAACATTGGAAAACTGTAAATACTGTGAAAATAATGGTAAATATCTGGAAAATAATCATATTTTTATGTGATTTACATGCAGTAAAACAGTGGTCCGAAATGATAAAATAACAAAATATTATTTGTAAAAATGCAGATTTTTGATATGGACGTTATGTAGAGNCTGTCTGTCCTTTGGATAGCTGTAGCCATTATTGGTAAGTAGCCTGATTTTATTATATTAACTTTACATTTTTAGTTATTAGTGTTTGAGACATGGTGTGATCCAGATCATCAGCGATTCAATTATCAGTTCAACTTTTTAACGGAGGGAAATATTCATGTAGATTTGTTTCAGTGTTTATATGTGTGTGTATATATATATATATGTGTGTGTGTGTGTGTGTGTGTGTGTGTGTGTGTGTGTGTATATATATAAAAGATTTTCTTCCAACTTTATGGGCAACAGTGTGTATATATGGTTCTGAAAGTCATTTATTCAATTATGTGCAGTTAGAAGCGGCAGTGAAGCCTCTGGAACATGAAGGCCTTTACATGAATATAAGATAAAATTTTAGAAAATAAAATAAAAATCAGATTGTGGATAATTGTTTTGGGTTTTTAGGTTCAAACTAAATCAGAAAGATTTTATGCAGACAGCTGATCTTGAAAAAGGATTTGAATAAATAGTGATGTAAAGATTTTATTTCTTCTTCTTCTTCTTGTTATTATTTTGTTTTATTTTTATTTTTTTACATTAAACCTTTAATCCAGTAAAGCCTTGTAAATGCGACACTTAATGCTATCAGTGAGGTAAGACTACTCAGATAAATGTCTTTTGCTGCCGTCATCTTTTGTCCTCTGCAGCCACAAGAACTGGAATTAGTCCCACTACATTGTTTTCCATTCGTTTAAACAACATTTTCCTTTAATTGCCAAAGTACCTCATCTATTAACAGTTGGCTGTTTTGATATTTCATCATTTACCCATATTATTCTTTCTTAACAAACTCCACTGTATAATTATTTTTGGTTATTAAAGCTAACAGTAGAAGCACAATTTGCACAATTGCTTTGAGCTTTGCTTTGTGAACATTTTTGAACATTTTTATTGCTTTACATGTTATTTTTAGTTTTAGTCAGTCACACTGAACAATGCCTTCTTTATTTCACTCTATTTCTCAGTTGTATTTGTTTTAATTATATGTATTTTCGTTGTTGTTTTTTTAAAGAAAATTAAAAAATGTATGGTTATTCACAGTTTTTAAATGTGATTTTTACATTAGGCCTCTAAATCCACAATCAATTTTTATACTTTTAGTAATATTTTTGTATATTTTAAGTACAAAAAAATTCTCTGTATGATAACCACAATGATAAGCCTTCTGTACAGTGAACATCTGGACTTGTGGGGCGGTTATCGGTTTAAGATATGGCAGGACTCT